>NC_084948.1:10067374-10319874 GCF_949316205.1 Platichthys flesus | reverse complement strand
GCGGCCCACAAGCAGCAACCCTATGTTAAACTCTTCTTTGAGGACTTTGGCTGAGCTGATGTCGACGTATTCCTGACTGGGTGTCACAATTCTCCACAGTCTGATATTTTGTCAGCAGTGTGCGTCTCCTGATTGAAAACATTATGACAATAATTGTTCACGGTGACAGTTGATTCTGCTGCTTGTCAATGGACTGAGGCTCAACTCGGGTTTTTTCTTGAGGTCTGATATTCTTTATAACTGCTTTAAATGTCATTGCACAAACAGCACGCGCAAAGCAGAGGGACTTCTTCCACACAGCCGTCACCATTAATGAGGTTATCACTGATCGAATAATAAAATGTCACCTCAGAATGGAAAGGAACCGACGCCTCCAACACGCAGCATGCTTTCAAAGGCCCTCATGTCAGGGCCAAGCACTCTGCGACAGTGCAACGCTGTCTCTACCTGCCTACTCAACACACACCAATGATTCTGACCTTAAATCAGCCAAAGCAGAAGACACTACACATCTTATGTGTCAAATTGAAACATAAACATAAAGACGCATTCTGGCCTTAAGTAATAATCAGACATCTACCAACTACAGCTGTCCACCCTTTATTGCATAGACCCTACATCGTAATACAATACAATGATTATATTGAATATAAATTGTAAAGCTTTTCTGATACTTAATTAGGAAAATAAAATACCACATATTTTTCAAGTCCAGCTTATCACCAATGAATTCTACATCCAAAAATACGTTTTCCAAGACGTCACCATGGTGAACTGTAATGGGCATTATCACTGTTTTACGGCCAATTCAAGGGTCTACTATTAAATAAATAATAAAAATAATGAAACGATTGACCATGGCACAATAATAACATTAATAATAATAGTTATAATAACAACAATAATAATAATAACAATATGAGGCATGAAAAATAAGGGTGAAAATCTGAAAGCCTCGTCTTTAAAGTAATATTTGAATGTAACATTTATTACTTTAAATATTTTTATGTCAGTCCAAAAATATCTATGTCAGTCTCCGAAATGTTCCAGTGATGAATTTGATCCTTTAATTCACAAACACACATCATTGACACACAATCTGGCATTTATAACCCAATAGTCGGAAGCATGGCTTTTACTCTCCTGCTGCTCCATCAGCCACGTGGAGCGTGTGGTATCAGGCAGTCGGCTTGATTTCTTTTCTTGTACTCGGGGTGTGATTTGTGCAGCAATCACATTGCACTGTATCGATCCAGTTGTGCAGAGTGCCATGCATACCTCAGGGAAAGCTAGGAGGTTGTACAGTTATCTCCTGCGGTGTAATTCTCAACTATACAACCTACTACCTCAGCCTGGGAGCAAGCGGACCTGGACGTCAGGGCTTCATGGCTCAGGAGTTTGGCAAATAAAAAACAGAACGAGGGAGCAAACATTTGCACCAGAACAGGGAGAAACACGTATTTTCATTGTTGCAAATTTGAATCCAATCTCCCAAGTAATTACACCATGTTAGACATGTCTGACTCATCCAGATCAAGTTTCAATCAGTTTTTCTCCCCCAATGGAAAAGGCTAACACGTGGGAAGTAGTGGCCATTTGCAACTGTCATTCCATCTTTTGCATTCTCTACTTGGGCCAATGTCTGCTTCCGTAACACAGTGGCCAAGCTGCATCTAAATGACTGAAAGCGATCCGTGAGATACGTATATTTACCCTTTTAAATAAAACCACATTTTAATCCATCAAAGTCTCATTACGTTCTGAGATAAAACGTTATGAAAGCGTTGAGGACCCTTGGAAGAGTGAAACCCAACTTCTCTCAGGTTTAGGGTCCTGATTGGAGATATCTGAGATGGTCACTAAAGTTGGTAGGAGCTGCTGTATGGTGCTGAAGCTGCTCAGGCTGTTGAGGCTGCACAGACACAGACCTGTAGATACAAGCTTGTGGGGAGAGTTAACACAAGTTCGGATCTACGGGTTCGGGGCTGCGAGCAGATGACTTCACATATCCATCAGCATGATGAGAAATAAGCCTCTTATTTCAGTAAAACCTTTTATGCTCAAAGTGATGGAGAGAGTGTGTGTGTGTGTGCGTGCTTGCGTGCGTGCGTGTGTATTTGAGTGTGTAGCCGGCCTGAGTGTTGTACCAAGGACCACAGAAATAATTTCTAATGCCAGTAAAAAAGATAAAGTTAGGTTATATTTAAACAGATTTAAAGTTCAACACAAATCATCACCACTTATTTCAGAAAATCCAATGCAATTATTTAATCTAATATTAAACAGAATGTAAAAAGTTTCCCATTCTACCTCTTTCATAATTTACCAAGTTGAAAGGAATGATTATCTTGGCCGCTAATAAAGCAAATTACAGATTATGTACTGTAGACATTTAAGCAATAACCAAGATATTTTTCACAGTCATTACATGTGTTTGATTTTTCATTAAGTGGACTGAAGTCTTACATCCTGACAGATCGCACAACACGTGAGGACACACTGAACAATATCTCGACTTCATTATTTTTATGCAGGTTATTGTCTTGCCAGCAACTACAAATAACTGTTTCCTCACTGTGTAAGAGTCCTTTCAGTGAGATGCAGACAGAAACAATTCATGATAGTTTTTTAAGAGGCACATGGCTGAGCTAAAATTTGCAAAAGTAATGCAAAATGGGTGTTTTTTTTAAATTGCAGAACTTTTTTCCCCATAAAAGAAGAGTGTAGGAATTTTCCTTCTTAGAAACTTTATTATTCAACAGGAATGGCATAAAGTCAACACTATTTTCTTCACAAAACTTTCTTGATGTAAATATAATTATTATTTGCATTAACTTGAAAAAGTGCTGAATCAAGGCATGATCTTTTATATTATTTTATATATGAGACTCCTGAACAGATCCAATTTCTCAAATTCTCATTAACTTTTAACCATCAACTAAAGCCAAGTTGAAAATGACAAAATTAACATTAGACTCTTATTTTTAACAAATTGTACATTGAAACAATTCCATAATCACTTTATCTGCATTACAGGTCTCATATTGAAGATAAAAACCACAAATCCACACTCATTTCTATCCAATCTTAAAATCACAAAAAGTCCAAAGGAAATTCGAACACATTCCTGTTTAACGTGAATAGAGTTGTTGCTGTGCTCGGATGAATAAGGTCCAATTTCAACTTCCAGGCTCCATCTGAACTTCTCTTTCTCCTTCTCTTCCCTCTGCCTGAATTTAAATGAGACGTCTGACTTTGAAGCTGTCGCCAAGTTGCTTAAAGTATGTCAGTGGGTCTCTGCCAGTTCGCTGAAAGACACCTTGAGATTGGCTGAACAAAGAGGTCAGCGGGGTCCACAGCACCCTGCCAGCCAATGCCGCCACCGCTGAACCATCATGGGTGTGTGAGGAGGGCTTTGAGAGCACCGACAAAGCTAAGACCAGCTAAAGGCCACCACCTGCATAGTTCCACAGTGAACAGCGCCAGCGGCCAAACCCAGCAGCACTACCCGCCCTATTTGCCCAAATCTACCCAGCAACAGCGGTAGTAAGTGTGTGTGTGTGTGTGTGTGTGTGTGTGTGTGTGTGTGAATGCATGCATGCATGTGTGTACATTTAAGAAGAAGGAAGGAGGGGTTCAATGGGGTTGAAGATGTGAGAGTTGAGGATGTGACATGTCGTTAGCACATCATAATACCACGCAGTGTAAACAGATAGCCCCGGCTACAGGTAGCTTTAAGTTGAGGCCCTTTTCACCGCAGCTAATGTACAGTAAACATCAGAAACGCTTCGCCACAGGACAAACACAACAAACCACTCTGTTGAATATCAAGAGCCACAAAAGAAGTGGAAACACGAAGCAAAGCTCAGAGCACATAGGTAGCGTGGTGACTTACCCCGTTTTCGCCTTTACATATAGCTTCCGAAAGTTTCTCTTCTCTACTCTGCAGGGCCTACGATGCTTGGCAGAAAGTACAGGCAGTCATGTCCACTGTGGCCCATCCCAAAACAAAAAAAAACTACAGTAACAGAATCACCCCGAAAGGCAGCTGGGGTGGGAAAGAGGGAGACAAAAGGAAAAAGCAAACGGAAAGAGAGAGAGAAGGTGTTGGGGCAAGAGAAGGGGAAAAAAAGTAAATGATAAGAGAAAAAGTAGACTAGTTTTTGTGATGTTTTTACGATTTCGCTTTACCGCGCGCTACTAGTAATAATAACTATAAAGAAACGAGCGAGAGGCAATCTTTCAGCCTCTGCTTTCTACAAGCTGCTTCCCTGCACTGCGAGCAAATGACAAGCAACATCTGTTTGTAAGACACCCAAAATCCCAGCCTTAAAAAAAAGGGGAAAAAATTGGCTTGAGTTTCTCGCTCTTTCAGTCTTGAACTGCAAACTCTCCTGGTCTGTTTGCCTCGCTCAGCTGAATCAGGCGAAACAGAGAAAAGAAAAGGGAGTGAGGAAATTCGGCGAAGAGAAAATGCAGCCATGAAGCCGTCCTCCTGTCACCCCTGAATCTCTACCCTTCTCTTCTCCCCCTACAAACCCCCACTCCGTGCACACTCCCTCTTACTCCTCTTCTTCTTCTGCCACCCCACCCTCCCACCCCCTAGAATGCAATAGGGACAGTCCAGTTCAGGTAGAGCTACTACTCACTGAGTCCTTCTCTTCCCAAAACGCCCCATTACTCCGACACATAAACACTTGGACCCACGCACTTGTATCCTCGTCTCCCAGAGCGTCCCACACAGCCAGAAGCAGACTGACTGGCTTGCACGTACACACTCGTGGATACACTAACAAATGTGCATTTACAGAAATACACACACACACACACACACCCACACATTTCTTGGAAAGCTTCCCTGCACCAAAACAAATACCAATCTTTAGTTAGCCTCAGCTGCGAATAGAAAAGAAGGAGTCAGTTTGGGACTTGGCTCTGGTTTAGCAGAGGAACAGATACAGACCATTTCCCCATATGCCCGCCTTTCACAGCTCCAGAGCAGCTCCACATTTCACTGTATCATAATACAGTGAAAAACATCCGCTGTCACCGATACCTTTCGATAACATCCAGCTCCCGCAATAGCACCATGAGAGTGTCTAATATTGGGCAAAACCAGAAATGCTGGACTTGCCGGTTCATGTTTTTTACTCTCAGGTTTAACACGTACGGCTGTAAACAAGTGTGTGCCCAATGAATCAATAAAGCACTCAGAGAGGCAGGTTCAATTTAAGGTGATAGATAAACTACGGTGCTGCAGGTTTAACCCGTTTTCCGTAAGACTTACTCAGAGTATGCTTTGGTACAGGGCGTCACAGTCTGGCTCGTTTGGTAAACAGGCGCATGCTGTGTGCTGACATCACTTTCCAGGAATTTTGGGCATTCACGTGAACGGCGTGGATCGCCCAAAAATAAAATGTACTACAGTACTCATCTGGGTAATTATGGATCCCATTGCAGTTATATTCTAAGGCCAAAGCCAAGCCTGCATTCTTGACCTAATTTTAACCAGTCCAAACCTTTACCAAACTATAAACAATATCTTTCATGTTCTGTTTAACTTTTAAAATTACTGAGTTTGATCAAAATAACAACATCTCTGCAAGTGTGGGAGCCAACGTTTGCTGGGTAAGCAATTAGTGGTGCAGTCATGTGGGACACAGCTAGGCACTGTTCTCGCTAAGAAAGCCTGTGAAAACGCTGGGTGGAGTGAAACCGCTGTTTGCAGAAGGCATCACCTCCATTCACTCTGATAAAAACTCCTCCTGTGTCTGTGTATTGAAGCACAGAATGTAGTAGCTACCACTGCATGTGTGGCTGCAAGTATGTTTTGGTGATTATTAGCTGTTGCGGTGGGACACACCCATACAGAGAATCACCATGGTGGTGTTGTATTGACCATTGAGAGTACCAGGGCAAATCCCATGTGGGCCACTGCTTAAGAAAAGTTGTTACTGGCCTACTCTATGTCTGTTACACGGGGTGCACATGAGGGCATCTGTTTTCTATACTTATACTGTAAGGGGCTAAAGAATATGCCCCAAATATCTAGAAACAAGTTAGAAGGTGATTCTTGAGCATGTGAATATTTAGTCGCAGCTATGTTCACTTAGAATAAATCTCAATTGCTCGTGAAACACTAGAACAGTATTTTTTAAATCTACAAATAAGAGCTGCCAATGTCTCAGGGTATTTTAAAATTAACAATCTTCAAATCCATTGTGTTTTTTTATCCAGAAAAAGAAGCATGACTATGTAGTTCGTACGGTTTTAAATTTTAAAAGGTAATGAGGTAACAATTACACTTTTGGATAGACACCACTTATCATTTTCAACTTTGTGGTGTGTGTTTAAAATGCCACATGCAGCTCTGCTAGCTAACATGCTGTATGTTCAGCGTGGGTAATGTTTTTCCTTAATCAGTTTCAAACTTCAAAGTTTCTAAATTAATCCATCAACAAATAAGCATGGATATGTGAATACCATACCATGCAAACAAAAAAGAGGCTAAAGGCAAAGCCGTATTGGTGCTTTTACTGGTTTCAACATGGCCTCGAGCACAAAGCTAACTGTCCTAAAGTTTCCTTCAGGGAATGTCAAAGACAAACATATTCCTTAATTAAATTTCACTGTTGAAGCTTTTGGCATGAGTCAGGGTTCGGTCTCCATAATCCCTTCACGTTGCCTCCTATTAGGAAATTAAAGGTGCTTTGTGTCATTGCAAAGATGATGGATTACGGCCGGGCCTCAAACAAACCTGATGAACCTAGACGTGGGTTTTACTATGCTGGACTGTAGCTGGTGTGGCTGTAGCAGACCAACAACTTTAAATGAGGTGAATTATAGAAGAATTAATTGAGCCCTCCTTGTCCTCCTACTTTAAGACTTGATTAATCCTCGTCCAACTTTTCATCCAAACAACACCTTAAACAGTTCCACACCACACAAGTGTGCATTTTTTTAAAGTTTACTGCCACTTTTCTTTCATACAAAATGGGGGGCTTGTCTTTAAGTGTCTTCAGGCACACAATATCACCCCTTTCCAAAATTCAGCGTCTGTACTCTTTCCATCTTCTCTCCTCTCTTCTCTCTCTTCTCCCTCTGCCTGATATTCTGGTCACGCACAACTGCGGCAGCCCTCCTCCAATCGCTGGCATTAATCCACACCTCAGACCCCCCAGACACACAGTCTGGACTCCTACAATGTACCTCAGCACCAAAACTTTCCCAGACACATTTGGCCTGCTCTCTATCGCTTTCCTCTCCCTCCCTCTTCAGCCCCCTTTCTTTCACCGGGTCTCCCCATGGCTCTTCATCGTCCAGTTTCATTTGCTCTGCCCCTTTCTTTCTCTCTATTCAGCAAAGGCCAGTCTGACAAAAGTATCTCCTAATCTTCCTCTGAGCCCATTTGACATAAAATGGCGGCACCGCAACCGACCAATGCTGGCTGTTCCTCTAACGTTATAGAGTAGCGCTACAAGCTTCTTCTTTTTTTTCGGAATTGTTCAAACATTTTCATGTTGCCAAACCCAGAGTAGGCCCACATACAAGGCCCAGATCCCATTAATCAGGATTTGTGCAATCCCAGCACACAAAAACCTGTAAAATCGAAAAGTCTGTAATTCTGAGAAAACAGGATTCAGTCACATATTTCAGCATCTAGATCTTGTTTAGTTGATCTTTCTCCGTATACTGGCAAAATATTTTGATTTTCATAAAATTTATAATTTGGTAATTGTCTGCTTTTGTGTCTGTTTTTGAAGGAACAAGAAATTCTTTCTTTCCTGTTTCATGCTGCTGTTTTAAAAAATTCCCATCATACACAAAGTAAACAGACCAAGCTCTTCACAACAGCCTTAAAAGATGGAGGAGACATGTGGTAAATCTACCAAAGATACAGTAAAATATCGCTTTTGGAACCAGACAGGGGAGGGCCCTCCTCAAAAATGTTATTACTACATTTAGTGCATATAAACACAGTGTATACAAACAGGGTTATTAGAAACACTTGTAGAGGTGCTTATTCATGCATTTATCCAGTGCATTTATCCAGTCAACTAATCAGGTGGCAGATGCATAAAACCTAACATAAAACCATACAGATACAGGTCACAGATGAGCAGAAAACCAACTCAGAATTTTAGAACAAGTCTCACGTTGAGACAAATGGGATACAATTGTAAAATGAATGATCCACTGAGCCAAAAAACATACATTTGAGGTTGCAGCGCATCAGACTCACCAACACTTGACAATTTCAAAATGTGGCTTGGTGAATGTGGATTTCTGCTGAGGCTGCAGATGTAAGAGGCACAATCTAGAGTCAACAACATGAATCCATGGAGCCAGCCTGCTTTGAGTCAACAGTCCAGACTACTGGTGGTGTGATGGTGAGGAGAAGGTTTTCTTGTCTCGATTCAGGGTTTACATGTCACAGCTCATCACTTTATGGCTTCAGTTTACCAACATCTAATGGATACCTCCAGCAGAATAATGCTCCATGTCACTAACTAAAAGTTTCAAACTGGCTTCATGGACACGACGGTGAGTTCAGTGAACTTCAGTGACCTCCTCAGTCACCAGATGTGGATCCAGTAGAACCTTTGCAATGTGGTTGAACAGGAGAATGGCAGCATGTCAACATGTAGAGTTTGATGTTTTAGTAAAGTGCTCTCTTGGAAACCACGGATTTTCCAGGTTGTATATCTTTAATGGTGCATGTCTGTTATGGACCCCTAGAGGTGACGAGAACTAAGACTTTTTACAGTGAAGGTAGAAAGGGTTGAAAATCAAGCTCTGTAAACATTGTATGGAAAGGATTCTACTACTACTGAGAAGAGAAACAACCAACACTTTTAAAGGAGGATCACAGAAGTAAATCATAATTGTAGAAGGGGAATCTGCTGGGGACCCCCACGGAATGAACGTATTGTTTAAATAATCTTTACTGGGATGCCAAGCTCTTAACATTCTTGTCCTGCGCGGTTGTTAATTTATGGCATGCTCACTAATTTATTCTTCGGCATTAGACTCCAAGAAAAGAAAAATACCCTCTGCAAAGCCACTAATCAGTATCTGTTGGCTTGGACGTGTAGTCCCCCCTTTGACAATGTTTTCCTCATAAGGGTTTTAACGTTTATCTGTGATCTTGTTTGGCTCTGGTCTTGGGAATCTTTCTGTTGTGCTGGGAAAGACAAAGCTAAGAGGATTGAATTCAGAGCTGCAGGCAGACATGATGGGAAGCGTAGATAGAAAGTAGAATGAAAGTCTTTGTGATAAACGAAAGTTCATTCAGAGCTCAGCTATAAGCAATGGGTTTGATTTTATTGATATGTAATTATGAGGGGACATCCATGTCCCTCCCACCCATATATTAGTTGCCTTACTCTAACCATTCCATAACTCCTTTTCCCTTCCCACACCTATGATTTGCCCTTACCATACTGTCAACCTGAATGCAACCTCTGGTCTCCTGTCAGACTCACTAACTGCCAATTCACCACCAGTACCTATTCAACCCACCTTTCCACACAAACTGCCTCCTGCAGTGGCGCTGAGCCTCGACATGAGGATAAATCCTCTGGTCCTTCAGTATGTACGTACTTCCTGAGGGTTCTGGACTGATTTTATTTTAAAGTTGGTGAATCAATCAGGTTCTCACTACAAGTTCTATTTGAACATAAAGTTTTTCTGCTGACGTTTGATGCACAGATTTTTCTCACGTGAGAGGTTTTGCAGGTCTTTTTCACAGGTTTCAATATTCACAGCTCAATTGGAGAAAGGTGATGTCACGTACTAACTAGCACCAATCTGGATTTTGCAATATTTGAATGTGAATGTGACAACTTGAAGGGCTGGTTACCTGATGAAGCAGATTAGCTGAGTGTTTAACGCATATACAATTATAACGACAGATGGTTTCCCCTCAGTATTTGAATTTCATTGTAATACAAGTAATTTAATATGAGGGATTGAAATCACATAAATATTCTGACTCTATGATGTCAGTGTTTACCCAAACGTCTTTCGGGGTTTACAACGGCAAACACATTCATCTGTCCAACGCGACGCCCAATCTTTTGTTTGCTTTCTTGCTGTCCTTTTGTTTCCTCCGTTATACCAAACACTCCCTCGTTCTATCTTCTCCTCCGATATCCCTCCCCCCTTCCTCACAATCCCGTTTTGCGTTCCTTGCCTTTCTTCCTCCTCCTTCCATCTCTCCGCACGCCTCGCCACCCTCCGCAAACCTCCCCCCTCCCGCCTCTGTGTTTGTGTCCTCATCTGACCCTGCTTGGCCTGAATCGCTGCTGGTGCCCATTTGGATCGGGCACAGCTGGTGCTGCTGCCGAAAGCCGAATGCCATTACCTCCGCCGTCTCCGGTCCCTTCGGTCTGCCTGTTTGTCTGAGAGACACGTCTTCATAATGGTATTAGCCTGATTTCTCAGATTATTTCCTGTAGGTCCTTATTTTCTGTGTTGACTCTTTTTTTTCACCCTGCCCCTAGGGGTTAGTTAAAGCTTTATCTTATTCACCCTGCAGGAAATGGGAATAAATGACAGAATAATAAGATAGGAAGAATAAACATAAAGATGTAAGCTATTTCATGAAAGGACAATACAAAGTGGGGATAAGAGGAAAGGGGGCATTTGTGGTCCGTGCTGTCTGATCATGGGTCAATAAAAAGCAGGGAGAGAGAGTGTGTCTGCAGCAGAGCGCCAGCGCCGCAGCGATGGCTCACTGTGTGCCAGCTGCCGTTAAACTTAGCGAAGCAAAGGAGCAAAACCAAAGATTGCTGTGATGAGGAGGGAAGAAAAGCACATGTTCATAGCAATTTTTCAATGCAGTGTTCATAAATATGCATTGATAACAATATGGATACAAATCGAAATGTTATAATCAAATGTAATATATAATGGGGCATGTGCAGTTAAAGACATTTATGTCCAAAGATACAGGTCATATAAATGTAAAACATTGATATGAGCTCCTAATGGGATAGTAATGTTCGAAGATTGCTTTTATTCTCAATGGACGTGTAAATTCATGTTGAAAAAGAAAGCTGCAGCTCGACTAAACCCTACCCAGGGTTCATTTGGTACTCAGCCATGCCTGTCAGGTAGCATTAATGCTCCGGTCTGTGGATCTTTTTGTATAATGTGTCGTAAAGGATGATTTTAAATCACAATTACTTCTTTTATTGACAATCAAAGGAGCTGTGCGGATTCAGGAAGTACGGAGGTAAGAAATTATGTTGTTTTTCACCCATGCATTGGTAATTATGAAACACCGACCTCGCTGTTTTTCGAAAAAATTATTATAAAGTTGACAACAGCATTAGATCAAAATGTGAATAAACCAGATTTATTGGCCCGATATTCTAGAAAAATGAGTTCAAATGCAAAATAAAATAATAGATTTTTTTTTTTTTTAATGTTTAACTAATATTTCTGACTTCTGATAGGTGGGCATGCTTAGCAACTTGGGTTTGACTATAAGTTAAACCCAAGTTTATTAGCTCATGTGATAATACCTCGTGCCATCTGAACAGTTTTTTCCCCATGGCAGTGGGGCTCACAAAGAAGCCCCCTGCATCACACTGACTCTGCATCACACTGACTCCCCCGCACATATTTGTACTTGATATATTACTGGCACTATCACCAATCTCTGCACTTTAGCAACGCATGTGCCCATAACTCTGGTACTGTATATATTTTGTTCCATATTGTTGATTTTATATAGTTGTTTTATGTTCAGTGCACCAACGAACGACACCAAGGCAATTTCCTGTATGTGAAATCATACTTGGCAAATAAAAAAATTCTGATTCTGATAATAATATTTATAATCATAACATTAAAATCGTTATATCAAAATTTCATACATTCATATAATTATTGTAATTCTGCTATGCAAGTAATTCGTCCTATATTGAATGCCTACTAGTGCAAACTGTGGCACATTTAGAATATCGGGCAAGATGTTGAATATTCTTTGTGGGTTTGTAGGTCTTCTGCACAATTTAGGCTACCAACTACCAGTAGATGTCAGCAGGTGTTAGTGGCCACCAGCGAATGTAAGAGACATAGCATAATTAGTGTACCTTAGCATCACAGGACACGCCCACCACAGGCTAATCAGACCTGGGAGCATGTCAAAATTCTGTCGCTCCACACTCGTGGCTGATTAGATTTGGTGCCGGGTCATGCTAGTGTCTTTTAAACATCCAGAGAACCCTTGAATTCTAGCTTTTTGGACCGGTGTATCCACCAGCTGGTTTTTCACCAGATAGCTTGCCAGCTTTTGGGCTGTGACGCTAAAAACTTTCTTGCCTTCTACATTGAGGAGACTGATGGGTGGAAATAAGCTGATGTTTGAGGACTCCTCCTCTTTTGCTATCAGTACTCCACCAGCACCGCCATGTTTTGGATATTGTTTGCTTCACCAATGCCCCTCTCATTAATTTCACAAGAAGCAAGAACATCAGGCGCATTCTTGTAAACCCTGTACGGGATACCGTTTGGGCCTGGGGCTGATGACACTTTTGCCAACCTCAATAAGTTTGCCACTTCTTTCCATTTCGGAGTGCTCACATCCATTTGGTGTTCTGGATGCTCAATGGGTGGGATATCAGATTGAAAAGGATCATGTCTCTGTCGATCAGAGTGTGTTCCTTCCAGGTCTACGTCCTGCTTCGAAGTCCTCAGGGTTCCTCCCTTTTTTGTAGAGCAGGGTTTTCACAAATTTAAAGTGGTCCATAAAGAAACAAGATGTTGCTCGTCCTTTTCTTTTCCGAGCTGATCTTAGACACTCTGCTCGCCTCAAGGTTGTCAATCTGCTCTTGATGTTCTCCTGCTGTATGTTAATTCCCTTCCTTCTGCTCTTCTGATGCTTTTTTCCACTGCTTTTGTAGCTGCCTCCTTTCACTCTTGTACCAAGCATTCTATTTCCAGCTGCCTTCTGGACTTGGTTTCCATTGTTCATGTTACCCTTTTTTTCTGTGTCACTCTAAAATGTTCAGCTCCTAGCCGTAGATGAAGTTCCCCATGCTCTCAAGTTTTGTCTCATCTGTTCCCGGATAGGGCTTAGGGCCAGTTCACTTTTGGTTTGGTTGGTAAAGGTTTCATCTCCCTTGTTGGTTTTCCTGGCTGCGTGGGCTCTATACCATCTTCTGCTACTGCCTCTTTGCCTAACTTCCTCAGACGCAGGGGAACCGACGTCCTGCGAAATTTGGGTTGAGTCCAGTGGCTGGAATTCACTCGACTGACTTGATTGACTTCTTAGAAAGTACTGATCAATGTGAGATCCCTGCTTGATTTGGATCAAGCACTTCTTCTTTCCTTGGTGTAACTTTAGGCCATTTGCCACTGTTATTTTTCTCCAGTCATATAGACACAACTGGAGCTTCTTGTCAGATTCTGTTGTGTTAGCTTCTTGAATTGTGTTTGCCTTCCTCTGAGTCATTTCCATTTCAGGGTCATTAGCCGTGTGGACTGTTAGTGAGTTGTCTTCCACTCCACTCTTGCAGACTCTGGGGGTATTTTTCGTTTAGTTGCTTTCGTAGCCATTAGTGGGTGTCTCCAAATACCAATTTGTATTGGATCCTGCCAGTATGGGTAGCTAATCCATGCCAGCCCCGGTGGGGTCTATTTCCTCTAGTCAGCTGTCTTTCCTCACCGTCACAAAGTCTTTCCCTTGTTGTCAGCAATCCTGTTCATAGCGGCCACTGGATGCATCCAGCTTCAATCATTTAGAATATAGGACAAGATGTTGAATATCCATTGTACGTTTGAAGGTCTACAAACAGTTAACTTTGCACTTTGTGTTAACTTTGAGAGGTGATAAATAGCAGATTTTCTCTTTTCAAGCCATTTTGGTAAGTAAAACCCATTCAAGTGGTTTTTCTAGGGCGAAATGTTCTGTTAGACACAAGAGAGCGACAGGAGCTGGAGAATCTCTAGAGAAAGAAAGCTAAATGGAAACCTTTCACTCCTGTTCAGAAAACAAATGTGATCACTACACAGTTTCCTAACAGATGAGTTTGCTTAAGGATTAAACAAAAATATGTTTAATCAAAACTCTTCAAAACTCTACTCTTTAAAATATTTTCTGCTAACCAACATTTTAAGTGTGAAACAACTTAAGACATTAGTGTATTTTTTTTTTGCATATAGATACCCTAACACGACTGGATAATGTTTGATATTTCATAAAAAATTCTATAAAATGATAGCATATACCATGTTATGATAAAAAAAAGAGCAGCCTTGAACAGATGAAAATGATGCAACAAAAAAACTTGATTGGCCAACCAAGCCCACAGTCCTGTTTGATCTACCACACCCACTGTGGCTGTTGGGGGTTAGGCCTATAAACATAGTCAGCAGTGAAGTCAGACTGCAGCGACCACACCCTGACTTCTAGATTTACATTAACCATTGGAGGTCAGGAGAAACACGATTTACACTTTACATTTTTGGTTACAATTAAAATTCCCAGAACCATTGTTGGCTGTAAACTTGAAGCCAATTCAATAACCACCAAGTAAACTGGAGTTCCCGCCTAAATATCCTTACAGTAATGTAGTAGTTTTAGTTTAGTTTTACAATTGTACATGTTTTATTGAATAGTAGCAACTTACCTAACCTGTAGGTTTAGGCCAGAAGAAAACATGGCCTTGCATGTCAGAATTGATAGCACTATAAGTTTAACCGAAATATAGTCTGCTAACTGTAACCAAATAAATCTGAGGCCAATTAATCTAGGTATATTAAATGGACAAAACAGGTTTTTAACAAGCTTTAAATTATTATTCATAACGTAGCAAAAAAGCAATCTTTCCAATGCATTTGATCTGGTTGCAGGATTTTTGAAACACTGTAGTTTTGCGATCCTTCTCTTTCGTCCCCCTTTGCTCCTTCTTTCTTTCTGTTGTTTTCATGTACCAGTCCCCCATGAAGGACAGCTGCTGTGAACTGACAACCTGGCTGTCTGCCATTCATTACTCTGCCAGTCGATTTCTGACATATCCCCCCCACACACACACACCAATAACCATCACGCATTTCCAGACACTCACTGCTTGCTGGTGCTGTAGCAGAGCTTTGACATTAATTCAAGAGAAAAAACAAGTGCTTGTGTTAATTTTCATGTTTTAAGACAAATTTGTTCCCTGCTTTAGAGCTTTCCAGCTGGGCGTAGTAGTTAATCAGATTTACTGCTACACCCCATAAAGCAGCTTAAATCTATCTCATGGTAGAAAATAGAAAAATACCTTCAACTATCAGTGGTATTCACATTCGTCAGAAAATACAATGTGACATTTGCCCTACAAGTACGCTGACAAAAATTCCACAGAGCCAGCAGCGAGGGAGTCTGGCATTGACCCAGAGACAAAAACACAAAGAGAAATATCTGATCGTCACTCGGGTTAATTCAGGGCCAGAATAAAGCAAGCCAAATACAACCTTAGAGCTAAGGAGGCATCCTTACATGAAATCGCCCAACAAAATGCTCAAGATTAAGTCCAAAAACCGTTTTCACTGTGGAAAATACTAACATCTATTCCTCTTCCCACACATGGATATGATTCTGGATGTGTGGGACAATTCCCTCCAGTTTCCATGGCTTCTCAAGTCTGTACTTGGTGAAAGTGTTTGATGGCCTTCCTTTTTTTTGTATTTCCCTTTTCCCTCCAGTCTCCATTCATTATCAAGTCTTTTACCTGATAAGCAAGCTGAGAAAACCCTGAATGACGTTTTTCTTAATTGTATTTTAAAATGTCTACAGTATCAGTAAAAGGCATATTTGGCTAAAGGGAATATATGCACAATAAACTGTAGACAAACTATACAGAAGTTATGATTATGTGATGGAACAAAAAAAACAACACTTTTGACATAGTAGTTGTGGCACCTAAAGTCGTCAGAACATGTCTGAAGGCAGACCTAATCGCTTTTCAAAATGGCCCCACTCAAAACCAGCAGTCATAGTATCAGATTTGTTGAAATGGGGGTAACTTGTGGACAGTCTCCTCAAAGGTGTTCATGGATTTTTAAGGATCGCACAGGCACTTCGTTTAGAACTAAAGAAATAATTTGTTTTACCAGATAGTATAAAATAACCTGGTGTGAAGTCAGTGGTGCAGTATTCCACTGTTCTTTTAAGGACACAATTATCAAGATAGTATTATGCACCTAGGGGGGATTCCCAACGCCAGCACATTCTGCTTGTTACACACACAAGAGATATGGTGCGATTATGATGAATGAAATTGCCAATTGTTGTGATCAACAGACCAGTTTCCCTTGAAGACAGGTATTCTTTTTGGGCATATCTGGTATATCCAACACTGTATTACCAATCCAGCAAGGTGGGAATTGGAGAATGCACGTCAGCCACTCAGCTCCTCCTGGACTTACCTAAAACCAGGCTCATAATCAGAGGGGATCATGCCTTTGCGGTAGCCGCCCCAAACTTGCGGAACAGCTTACCACTCCATATTAGATCACGGGGAATTCAAATCATTACTAAAAACACATCTTTTGTTCTTGCCATCTCCTTGCATTGAGAACGTTATACAACCAAGTTGTTTGAAATGTAATATATAAATAAAATTGACATTGACCTACGGTATATCATATCAAGTATTATATAGTAATCTGTCTAGATTATTTCAGCCCAATTACTTCTAGTTACACCCACACTAATACCTTCAACCCTACTTAAAAAATAAGCCGAATCATGTGTGCTGCTGCTCCTTATTAACATCAGCGATAGTTCTTGAGCTTTCTTCAAGATGTACCTTTTATTACCAGAGCCAGAAGTTTGAAAAAGGGTCATGGGTAGAGAAACAACGTTTAATACAAAAATCCTATATGTAAACTATGTAGAGTCTACAGGTGATCTTTTGGGGGGAAGGTTTCCAGTGATTAGTAAACACCATTCTTTGTCACTGAAGTTGTTGGATTACAATTTGACAGTTAACACTGCATTATTAACTGTAAATGCCCTCACAATGAGTAAAGGCTCTGTGAATGCCCTCATTGGTGTATCCAGATCAGATCTGCTTTGATCAAACTGTTATACAGCTCAATACAGGACGGAGACTTGACTCAAAGCTTGCCAGGAAGCCTTCCCCAAACAACTGAATGGCTGAGGGCCACAGGATGTGCTATAAGGCTGGCATTACAGCAAAAGGGTAGCCTTGTCTAAATAGACCAAAGGAGAAGAGGAGAAAAAAAAAATGTACAAAACATGGATGGTTACTTGGCCTCTGCAGAAGTGCAATTAAAAGATGGTACACATCTGTGCAGAACAGGTCTATTGAAAGAAAAGAGAACATAACAGATCCCTGAGAAATATAACTTTTGAAGGCTTACACAGCAATAGTAAGTTTTTTTTTTACTTTAGCAAATCCCCTGTAAAAGACATCTATCTTCAATCTGAAGCTTGTACAAAGATTTGTGCATTTTCAAGCACCTTCAGCTACTGTACTTTAACAGGGTCCACACACTGTTTAGCGTTTGGCCCTAATGAACAGAACTAATGGCTGGAGTATTCCTGCAGAGCAGCTTTAGCTTTCCTGACAGGACTAAAGAGGTTACTGTTAAAGTTTGTCAAACCTATAGTAATAAAATGTTCGCATTGTTGAATTATAAGTAGGCCTATTGGATAGTTGGTTTTTAATTTACTTTAAAAACACCATTTCTATGCTGTGTCGTACCCTTTTCTCAGTTTGCAAGTTATAAAATTCACCTTGAGAAAACAAACTGCTCTGAGTATTGTTTTCCTAATACAGAAGGCTGACCACAGTTGTCAGCAAACTGGGAGTCCAATAAATCTGTAAGCCAGGGAAATCCAGCCAATACAATGCATCTTTCAGTCGAACACACAAAATGATGCAATGCATCATTGTGATCTTATAGACAAAGAGCCATCAATTCTACAATACTGTAAATGTGAAATCAATGAAGTGGAATCACACCTATAAATTCCAAAAAATGAATAAGACTAAAAACATGATCTGCACTGTTATAAAATACCCATATCAGCCTTTTATAATAGAAACTAAATGTATCAGTGGAGAGGGCTGTACAACGGCACTTCTTTTCCAACTGTGAATCATTTATCATGCAAAGTACTTGAGTTCTCTAGTGTATTTAGCCATATGGGAACATTGTGATGCACTGTCATACAGACTGATGATAACAGTGAGGGAAGAACGAAGGAGACAGGAAGCTGGAAAGGAAGGGGGAGAACAGTGCTGTCAATGACTTCCTCAAGCTCTTTAAGCCCTCAAGAAGAACAATGATTCCTTCCTCTAAAACTGCTGCAGCTTGCCATCTCACACAATACCACTGAGAGGTGTTTGGCAAGGAAAGATGGAGCAAGTATACCCCAGTGCGTTTAGATTAACATTAACTGTCATAGAAGGAGTTGAGTGGAATGACAGCGATCAGCTTAGTGCAGAGCACTTGACAACCACTGACTGTCAAATAAATGTATGATAAAGGTTAAAATAATGTTGATGACAAGAAGCACGTTTATAAAATATAAATGGACTGACAGGGAGTAAGAGAGTAAAAAAAATTTGGTCAAATTGAGCGAGGAATACTGTACATGTTGTCTCTTTTCTCTGCATTATGACTAAATTGTATGAAGACAGGAAGTATCAAGAAAATTTGAATGCATCCATTACATCCATCTAAGTTCATAAATGAGTCAAAACAGCCTCAAATCCAACAGATAAAGATGGACCGAATTTGTCCTAATTAAATGTTTTTACAATGAAAAAGGGTAAATTTCTCACTAAAAATTTTGTCGAAATGTGTTTTAGTGCCCAAACTAGGTTATAAAAAATGACATTTATATCTGAAAAAACAAGGAACGGCCATATTTTCGTATTCGCAGACGTTCATTTGAGAGTCATGTGACGTGGGCACAGTCCAATGCAAAGCAATGGGCAAACAAAAACGTAGGCACCTCATAAATTGGCCTCTCAAATTGTTATGTTTTGCCCAGTGGAGCAGCATAGCTATTACACGTGTTGAGATGAGACTGGGTTGGATTAGTGTTAGGAAGTCCTTTAAAATAAAAAATACTGTCACACCTCCAAAGTGCATCATATGACTGTTGTCTGATGTGACACCCCTAAAGTTGTTCATCTTTTACGATGGGGTGACTAACACTGAGCGACCAAATGAAATCCATCTGATTAGCTGAGAGCTAGATCTTTGATCACTGAAGAAATTAATCAGGTGGTATGACAGCCCTCAAACTGCAGAAGATATACAAGAGATTAGACAGAAATTCATCCTGATTCTGAAATCAGTTGATGATGGAAGTGATGAATTCCATAAGAGTTACATTTGGTTTCATCTCTACAGTGTTTCCCTCGTGTAACAACAGGATCACACTGCAATTGTGCTGAATAAATTGATTTTCAATGAAAAAAAATTGCAGTTTCTTCTACGTCACTGGTTAAGATATGGTTAATTTAAGGTATAACACATATTTGGTACTGGTTTACAAAATGGGCAAATGCCGTCTGTTGTGGTTAAGGACAGTCTTGGGTTGAAATCCTAAAGCACGTTATAAAGAGTTCTGAGAAAAAGGCTTAAAAATTCCTCCTCTAACCCAATCTGCTAAAACTCACAGAGCTTACCATTACGAAACTCCCTTTCAGAACAGTAAAAGTCCAGACAATGTGACAAACATACTGCTGCCTCCATCCAGCCTATACTTAGTTGGTTAATAGTTTAAATGTGACAAATAGTCAACTGTCTCTATTGCTCCCCAAGATGATGTGGGCGCTTATACCCTCAACTGTTAACTGCTTCTCTGCTTCCTCTCAGGAATGCGCCTGACATGAGCTAAAATAATATTCGAACGGTAAAGCACCTTCGGCCACAAGAAAAAAGTATGAGAATCCATCTTTTTGTCAATTGTCACAATTTCAGTGACACAGAATGTTGTTTACTTATCACTGGACATCTCCCCCCCCAAAAAAAAAATCACCTGTCACCTGTAAAAAAGACCAATTGTCTTCCTCTTCAGATCAGATTTAAAGTTCCACTAATTAGGCTGGTTACATAGAGATGTTGCGTTAATCAAACAACGCCACCCATTCATGCTATATCCGAACTTTCCGATCTAAAAACATGGGCAAATCTCAAGCTTTAAGTTACATCAGTCTAGTCTCTCCAGCCTTGTGTGTGAAGAAGAACATTTACAAGTATGTTTAATGCAGAAATGTAGTAACACGTGAAGCAGTAACAGATAAAAAGTGGAGAGTGTTGTTTCTTTAAATGTACCCAACTATTACTAACCACAAGTTGAGCTGTTTCCCCTTATTTGTTTAATGTCAGCAGGTGTTCCTGCCTGTGAGCTGTCACAGAATGGATATTTACACTTGGACCAGAAATATAATATTTTATATAGACCTTTGTGGTAATCTGACCATCCTCTGATTAGGAGAGATGTGTGGTTCAAGTTGAAGTAAGAAAACGATTTTCATATTTTCATTAGCCAGCATTCAAAATCAATGAATATTGTATGTTACAAGATGAACGCCTACATGTTGGTGGATGAGGTGCAAGCTGTCAAGGCTGATTCTGCTCTTAGTATGAAAAAAGAAGCCAAAAAGTGAGATTCACATCTATGGTGAGGGTAATTGCCTTACCTTCTGCGTATCCCATTTCATGCCTTCAGCCTTCAACTGTTGCTTCTCCACGATTAATGCTGTGAAAGGAAACAATAGCAGTTTAAGTAAGAGAGCAAACTCCACTTTCTCACTCTGGCCTGATCCATTTTAAAATCAGACACTCAATCACATTAAGTCATATGGAAGGAAAATTAGAATTCTCTAAGTAAAGAAATTCTTTGGGTTAAACTTCCTTTAATCTGTTTCAAACTACTTGACCTTCAGTCACTGCACAGAGCTCCAGCTCATATGATAATTTTTGAACAGGTTCAACAGACATGCAGACACTCTTTCAACAAAGCTCCTTCAGCTGCCACCAATAATGACACCAGAGAAACCTTTCAATGCTCACAGGGTTAGTTCTTCTTTCCTCCTACAGCTGCTGCCTGTTGAGGAGTCGGGGACATTTGATTCAGATTTCACTTTACATTCAACTGGAACTCAAGAGATTAGTTATATAGTAGAATGAGGAGATGGTTTAGAGGACTGAAAAGCAATGAGGAGCTTTTGCTAGTATAATCTTTAACTTCATATCTTTGATTATTTGGGATCTAGTATCCAATGCAAGCTTTCATTTTTTCAGGCCCAGATCGATTTCCTTCGCCATGGGCTCAATTAGGGCATGTAATCAGAATGCATGTTTTGGACTGCGCAATACAGCGGCCCAACTCCTGAATGAAAATGAACGAAGCAAATAAAATACTCAAAACAATCGAGTACCTCGGTGCAAGCTGATGTAGCAGCTCTTCAAACTCTCTGGACAACCTGAAATGTGTGGTGAAGAAGCAAGAAACAAGCAGCTCCTAAACCACGTTCTCCTCTCTTAATTCAAGTCACAGCCCTTCTCTGGCATAACCCGAAATCGAATGTTCTTGGCTAAATAAAAAAAAAAAAAAAAAAATGAAAAAAATGACATGTAATGTAAATTAACTACATTATAACTACACACACATGGAGCACCTTCTCATATTTCACGCTTCTGAATAACGTAACATAAATTAGTTTTACTGCTGCTACTGCTCTATCTCCCTTTATAACTTTAGTGTGTGTTGAGTCTTTGACAGGCAGTAAGTCCATACCTGTCATCTGCAAGTCCTCGCTGAGCACTCGCAGCTCAAAATGTCTACCCATCAGTCACTCCCAGTCCGCTGTCAGATGTTGTTACGTTGTCTGCCACTGATTTGCCTGTGTGTTCTAGGCTCAAAACCTGACTACTGTGTGTGTCTTTTTTTTATAATTGCTGCCATATGTTGAGCATTTGAGTGGGCCAAAATGTGGACACCACTGTGACAGTTATGTCCACATTGATTGAAATTTAAAACCTTTATTTTCCACTGCTCATGTTTGATAGGGTCACATGGCAACAGGGTGCACTTATATTATGCATTCTAGATATCTAAGACTCAACCGTGTGATATTTTTCATACTTTTCAGAGAGTAGTTTCAAAGTCTGGATCCAAAATCAGACCAAAAAGGGCTAGAACTGGTGTTTGTGAACCAAAGGTTAATAGCTGATAATATCTGCTTTAGAATTGTGACACTCAAAAATCTAAACATCAGCAGATCCTTAAAGCAGCAACTATCAAATTAAAGCAGATGGAATGAGGGCAAGACTCAGTGTAAATCGGTATTTTGAACCAGCAGAGCAACAGCAGTATTTTTAGCTGCGATGATAAAGGCACCAAGTCATAACAGGAAACAAATAGTCCTTTG
This sequence comes from Platichthys flesus, assembly GCF_949316205.1. Taxonomy (NCBI): domain Eukaryota; kingdom Metazoa; phylum Chordata; class Actinopteri; order Pleuronectiformes; family Pleuronectidae; genus Platichthys; species Platichthys flesus. The sequence continues at coordinate 10,297,456 of NC_084948.1, read as the reverse complement.
AAGCCACTGGAGAACATATAATCTATTTTGTATTACAGGAGGACTGAATTAACTTTGCTGACTTTGTATTCTTTCCGGGGAAAAAAATGGGCAGAGGTCAGCAGTGGTCTGCTTTTTCTAGACCCCTGTCCCTTTAAAGACAATGACCTGACCAGCAGGGCACCTTGGCTGGAGATGAGAAAGTAGTTATTTCCAGCACCCTCCTCATTTATTTGTGTATGTGTTTTAAGAGACCTAAAGCAGCAGGCTGGCAGCCTGGGAGCCATGCTGATAAAGCAAGACGAGGACTGTGTGCACTTTACCCAGGGTCCCTGAGTGAGTTGGGGGGCAGCATTGGGAGAAGGGACAGACAGGTGATCAGGGCCAGACGGATACACTTGGGTGGATAACATGTCTTTAATGGTACTGATGGACTGCCCAACTGGCGCCCTGGCCGGCTGACTGGCACCATGCCCAGCGTTCTTCCACTGGCTGAGCGGCTGTATAGCTTAGATGACTGCTGTGAGTCAGAGAGGGACAGTCAGGGGTGACAGACCGCAGACAGAAAGACAGGCCGAGGCAACGTCAAACACACTGGACACACAAAGGCCAAAGGCAAACTAGAGGTGAGAATCAACACACTGTGTGTGATGTAGCTGAGGACACATTGTAGGTAAAACAAAAATCCCAGTGCAGGGGACGGGGGCTGATTTTGCAAGGAAATATTTGAGAAATTCGCTAAAATTGTAAATGTAAACATTTCTGAGACAAACATACATTACAAGAAAAAACTCAAATATCCTCAGACATTGTTAAGTCATAACTCAGTAAGAAAACAACTATAAGACCTCAACCATTTATGGGCAACTCGAATGGGATTTTAGTTTTCGCTGAGGCTGCATCCACACTACTGCGTTTTCGTTTAAAAATGCATTAACCATGCTTTGGAAACGCCTGGTGTCCATACTACTAACACATCCATAGTGCTTGCGTAGTCAAAGATAATTCGAGTTTGCAAACACCTTTTTCAAACGAAAACATCAGTGTGGATGTTGTCTGAGTGAACATTATTTCCCTAAGCTTCACAATCATGTTTGCTTGTTTGCCTTCACGACTCTGTCTTCTGCCTTGAGGATTTCCTTCTCCCAATATTACCCCCTCCCCTAGTCTTGTTACATATATGTATATTGTGCAACCATGCTGGAAAAGCAGGTTTATGTCTTGTGAAGTTTCTCTACTACAGGATTTGCTGATACAGAATTTGACCCGTACAACTTTTTACCTGTCATGGCAGAGACAACCTTTTCTTTACTATTTCACCACCACAGCAAAATAAGCTACTATCCATTTTCACGAATTCCAATTGAGATCCTATGAAAAACGTATCTGTTAGTAGAAGAGCCTGGTGATTGAAATGATCGCTAAAATATTTATCTCCTGATAGATTTTTCTCTACATCTGCTCAGTCAGCATTGAGCTGCACTCCAAATCAGAAAGACAGGGAATATATGGCTCACATTAAGGGAAAGCAGAACCAATAATGTTAGGGCTGCTGCAATATCAAGAACATTTAACTTCTTGCAGCAATACGAATGTTCTTCATGGTCCAGTTCTTATCTTTATTAGTACAGACTGGTACAGCATCACAGTACTACTTAAAAAATCAGTCAGTCCAGTCAATTTGCACAATGCAGACTCAAGAGTGAAAAATAATTTCTCACATGAAAGAGAAAACTGCATTGTATGCCACTTATGGGTCCGCACAGAACTGCAGCTGAGACTATTTGGTCTCACTGTGTGCACTGTGAAAAGTGTTTGGACCACAGTGTGAGCACACTTTAGCGCGATAGAGCGGTCAAGCATGCAGCAAATAGCACTGCAAATAGTACTGCATACAGCTTTTTAATGCGGCAGCTGATCACAACTTTATGTTAGAGATCTCTTGTGTTATGAAGAGAAGTGCTAAAAAGTTTTGGGTTCATTATGAAACTGTGGCAGGACAATTTAGAATATGGCGGGTCAACCCAGTCTTAGGAATGAGTGGGAAACATACCAGCAAACTGTCTGCTGATTTATGAGAAGTTATTTTCTTTTACCGAAAACAGCTGCTTGCTACGGCTTGAAATATAAATGATTAGAATGGTGACCAGAAACCAAAAAAGTTACCTGAATGTGTCGGGCTCTGTAGAGCTGAGGGGAACCACAGATTATTCTCTGGTGTCTTTTTGTGAGCTGATATGAGTGACGCTTCCGATTATACACTTATGTTATGCTATAAATATTTTTACTTGTTATCAGTGTATCAAAAACAATCTTCAAAACAAGAGATTGAACGTATTATAAACCCGATTATAGAGCATTTGAGACTTAAGGGTCTGGAGTCATTGGTCAGAATAATAATAATCTTTACAAGGACGTATTTAGATACTGAGGAGCTTGATATTGTTGTCGGATTTATTTAGCTGTGTGATTCAAAAGAGATTATTGTAGCCACATTAAGAGATTCTTACCGCTGGCAAAGCTCCTCCTGTAACTCTGGCCTTCCCCTAGTGTAGACGTAGCATGTTTACAAAACCTGAACAAGTTCAGTCTGATGATATCAATCAGGGACACAACTTTATTTAAAATTAAACTCTAATGACAGGACACTTTATTTAAAATCGCAGGACTGAATCTGCTGTATACAGTTAGCTCTCTGTGGACGGCCTGTTTATATATGCAGGGCTTTTAAGGAAGTCCCGCTGTGTTTAGATTATTGGACATTTCAACTAACTGTGGGCTGTTTAATAAATAAACAGCAGAAGCTCAGGGTCTAAGACTCTGTTTTGTGTTCAGTTCAACATGGTTCAAGTGGTCCGGTCAAGCATTTACCATCTATTATTATAAGGCTTCATTTCGACTCTGCTTACGAGACAGAAACACAAGTCTGATGAACTAAAATACAGCAGAGCCAGGGATCTGATTAAGAGGGAGAAGTGGGGGTGTTGATCACATGCCTCATCAATGCCTACACTCTGGTGTTTAATTTTTAATTTGTAAGTTGTTGGTAGTCGTACTTTCCAGTTTTAGGGTAAAATGAAATAAGATTTCCTCCAGTTAATTTGAAGTAAAAAAGTAAAACAAGTGAAAATTTGCCACAAAACACAGATTTGATAATTAAGACTGGAGGTTTGCAGAGGTGTCTGATGTCACCATTTTGGCCTTTAGATACATGGAACATGCTTTTACAACAGTCGAAAATTTCAGAAGACATATTTAACATCACTGACAACAGAAATTGAATCCTAACCCTAACCCTTTGTTTAAAATAGTTTATACGCTACCATTCAAATATTTGGATAAAGTTATATTTTGCATGCAATACAAGCTAAGTACCAGACAGATGTTACCTGCTAGCAGCTCTTGTCATGTGATATCAGCAAATGTTACTCAAGCCCAAATAACCAACAAAATTCACTGGTGGACATGTAGCTTGCATTCAGTCATTCAAAAGACCAACCTCATATGTGTGTGGCAAATATGTCATTGACAATATTGGAACTGAAAAACCATAATAAAACAGCCAATTAAAAAACTGTTATTACAGCAGTAACATTCCTAAGTAATTACAGCGTTACAAGAATACTATTAACCAGTTTGAAAAAATCTACTAGTGTTGTCTGTGTGGCTTTCATCCCATTTGTCTCAGTGAACCTTGGTGGGTTGATATTTGCTACAGTGTCTTTTTATATAACAGAAATTACTCCTTGATTACAAAGGTTTAGGTTGCAAATAAGTGTATGATAATTGGAATGCTGTTATTTATTATAAGAAATAACTGCATTAGTATATTCATACAGTGACATTGCTGCCATTTTGGGACATTTATCCCTGAAATGAACCCTCAAGGCTGCACCCTCAGGATGCTCTACCAACCACACGCTTTGGGTTAGAGACAGCTGATGTCAGGGTCATGGTTGGATTTCAAATCTTCCAATCCTGGTGATGGAGGCATGACAGGAAGAGGACAAATATGTCCCCTGAGATTAATAAATACACTGGATTTTGGCTTAACTCCAATTGGTGCCGCTCCAGCCTGCTAGCAGAGTGACACAGCCTATTTAGTGACTTCAGCACAGACTATTGGAAGACTCACAGGGGCTTAATGGGGCAAGCCAGGCCAATCTATAGCTGTTATTGTTACAGACATGGGTCCATGGCATGTAGCTGGGGCATTGGTCCGGTTGGCTGGTCCGTTAGGAGAGCCCAGAAGTGGCCTCTGAGTAGTGGGAGTGGCCCGGCCCAGATGGCTGTCCTATACAGCCCAGGGACGTAATATCCTTCTCTTCCCTCCTCTCAAACCAGATGGAGACTATTACAGTGGCCTGAAAGACCTGATACAGAGTGTGGTCAAGTGATGTGTGTGTGTGTGTGGTGGGGGTGGGTATCTAATTACCGCCATTGTTTTTTTCTGTCCAGTCGGCTTTTTTCTTGCTTTTCTGAAACAAAATGCTCAACTGCAAACCCTCCTGAGAATTCCTTCGATAGACCAGACGGTTTCACACATGACAGACGGACGGACAGAGAAAAAGAAGAAGCGCAGAGGAGGGCAGGAGAGAGGAGAGAAAAAAAAAACCTTTAAAGATATGCAAATCCAGCTGTCTGGGGTGAGGAGCATTAACTAGCGTTAGCAGAATAGCTTCCTCTATTTTTAGTGTTTGCGTGTGTGTTTGCGTGCATGTTTGCGTGTGTGTCTGTGTGTGTGTGGTGTGTGTCTATGTGGGCGTGTGTCTGTCTCTCTCTGCCGAGGTGTGTGATGACTTCCTTAAGTCTGGGCTTTCATGTTCCAGTCAGACAGTCTGGGCGTTGAGATATGTCAGCAGAAATATTCTGCCTAATTGAGACACTTCACAAATGAAGCTGTCAAGCCTGGGCTTCAAACAGAATACACAGCAGCAGCAGTTAGAAGAAAATTTCTAGGACAGCAGCATGAGGCACTGTCTTTTTTTCTTTTAAATTCTAAACAAGTAGCTGCAGTGTGTTCAGTGATTACAAGCTGGTTTCAGGACAATCATACCAGAACTTCCAAAACTATATTTAAAAGAAAAAAACTTTCACAGAGAAGTTTTCCGATCAGTTTTCCATGTAATCAAATAAAGCATATCCATGGGAGGGATGGAGTTAATGAACAAGCTTTAGCTTAATCTTAGATTTTGATCAGTAGAACACCAAGTCAGTTAAACTTCAGGCATATCAATCTGTCCATTTAGGAAGCAAAAATGATTGTGAATCAATTAAACCTGCTTTGGTGTAAATACAGGGACAATAGGTGCAATGGAGAGGCAGATTGCTCTCCCCTTCTCCTTCCTGACTGATTCTTCTCTAGTTTTGTGTTCTGTTGGTGTGGGGCGGTGTGGCCTAGGGGGTAAAGTGGTGGTTCGCCAACCAGAAGGTTGCCGGTTCAAAGGTTGCCCGTTCAAATCCCACTCCCACTCCTTCCCCATGCATGCCGAAGTGTCCTTGGCAAGATACTCAACCCCTAAATGGCCCCTCATATATGTTGAGTGTACTAATTGTAAGTCGCTTTGGACAAAAGCGTCAGCCAAATGACATGTAATTGAATGTACTGGTAGCATGAGGCGGAACCTGCAGCCCAGTAAGGTTGCACAGGTAGTCCAGCTCCCCCAGGCTGGCATGTCAGCAGAGTCAGTGTGATGCAGGGGGCTTGTTTGTGAGCCCCACTGCCATGGGGACAGGAGTCCGGACAGGAGTCTCTGGAACAGGTTGTGACCGGGATGGGAAGGATCAGCGATGATCTTGCGTGCTCTCCTATTGGTCCTGGAGTGGAACAGGTCTAGGAGAGCCGGCAGGTCACAGCCGATGACCTTCTCAGCTGACCGAATGATCCGCTGCAGTCTGCCCTTGTCCTTGGCAGTGGAGGCAGCGAACCAGACGGTGATGGATGAGGTGAGGATGGACTCAATGATGGCTGTGTAGAACTCAACCATCACTTTCCGCGGCATGCTGAATTTCCTCCGTTGCCGCAGGAAGAACATCCTCTGCTGGGCCTTCTTGATGATGGAGATGATATTCTCCGCCCATCTCAGGTCCTGTGCGTTGACAGTCCCCAGGAATCTGAAAGACTCCACTGTTTTAACTGGGGATTCACACATGGTGAGTGGGGCCTGTTTGGGCTGGGCATTGATGCCATTGACATGCGGTCACAATTCCCAGACTTTAATCCAAATGAGCACCTACAGGTTGTTATGTATCGGTTTAGTATCGCTACAGGAGGCCAGAAGCTCACTAATGGCCTGATCCTGGTCTGGGATGGGAGATCCCAGGACACATTAGGCCGACTCATAAGGAGTCCCCTTATATTAATCAAATCTTCTCCTCAAATGAATTGGGTCTTTCTTGGCCTAGCCCCATCCTCCCACCAAGTTTCATAAAATCTGCTCAGTAGTTTTTTGTTGTGATATTTTGACAAAAAAGTGCCATGATTCAGGGGTTAATGTCCGTTACTCTCACTCTCATTTATATTATATCCATATCCATCCTTGTTTTTTCTCTCTAGCAGCGATGCGAAGAATTTTCAGCTCGGAGTATCACATGACATTACATTTGTTTAAGAAAAAAAAGGTCTGATATCTGGTGGTGAACGCTGTAGGCTACACATGCTCAGCTGCACACACATACCACAATGTACAGATACGTACACCTACAACCATGGAGGATCCGAAATATGCATACACACACCGGTATGGAATACTGCCTATGTAATCCCATCGCCTGTGTCTGCTCATCCCTGTGTCCCGTGTTTGTTGGTGTTGTATCTAGTTCCCGGTGCCATATGGTATCCATAGCCATCAGTATCACACTCTGCAGCAGGCCCTAATAGCCTGCTGTTCTCAGGGCTGGGCTCTCCTTGTCTAAACAAAGACCGCACTAACAAACACACTAAAGTATTGGAGTTCATGATGAAAGTTTTAGAGCAGGTCCACCCTCCCTATAGTTTTTATGCTCCATCATGTGTGTTATTAAGAGGATCAAATGCTCAACGATGAGTCCAGTTGGTTTGCCCAGCATATTTCCTGCAGCATGATGGGAGATACGAAGGTGCTCAATACATATCTGTACCTTTCTCAAATAATATGAACTTTAACTTTCGGTAAAGTTGGGTGGCTGGTGAGAGACTCCGAGATGTCCCGCCCCGGCTCGGACTCTAAGTTAACTTGATAAAACAACTTCAATAAACTGATGATGTAATGTTAATGCTGCTGTTTGGTCACAGAGACAATCACACAGATTTGTTTCCTTTTACATTTCTTAGTTTAAAAAGTCATGTGACTCAAGCTGTTCTAGCCCTTTTGTACGAGAGTCGGGCCAGAGAGAACATGCAATGCTGCTCCCACTGACTTTATATTACACTTCCCAGATAATTCATCGCTGACCTTATTATGAGAAGAAACAACCCCAGCTTTAGACACAGAGCAAGTTTCCATCATATCTGTTTTCCCTAAAACTACAAAGAAAATAAGTGAGCGTTTGAATTCTTAAACAACGCATGCTGGGAAGTTTCCTAAGATACTAGTGTTACATGCAACACTTCTGAGGTGCAATGTTCTCCAATTTTTTATTTCTACTTTTAATGGACATTTTTTTGTACAGTAAAATTCATCAGTTTTTTTCCTCCAGTCCATATTTTACACCAATTTGATTTACGTCAGCCCATTTCAATGTTTTTCTTTGTTTATCTTTGACTGTCTCTGAAAATCTTGCCGTCAACGACAGCCCGAGTGGAGCTGTTTTAGGGAGTTGTCAGGATGAGGATTACCATTAGCTGCAGCAGAAGTCTAGTAGATCATAGCCAGAGGAGAGAGAGGCGAGTGGGGTCTGACAAAAAGCAGGAGGCCTAAAGTCAGCCGAGCCCGGGGCGAGAGCTGCGCTCCACTGGGACACAAACACACTGAACTACAACACAGCTCTCTCCTGATAAACAGAAAGCAAGGAAACACACATGTGGACAGCACACATGAACATACAATATGTCTATAAAGGAGACTTTGCAGCCACAGGCCTGTTGTACAAAAGGTTTCTTTGTTCTATTACTGCAACAGACACACATACGGTACACATACACACATACACGGACCCACACACAAAAATGTGTAAGCTCCATGCATACCAGACAGAGCAAGGCTGCAGGTTCAAGGCTTTTGGGGACTGAAAGTTGCATCTGTCTCATACATCAGTGTTGTATGTCTCGAGTGCAGCTTCACTGCAGATCATCCTGCGCATGCATCTTAAGTTTCAAGTTAGAGAGCGAGGGGTGTTTGTGTGTCTATGTTTGTATGTGTATGTGTATTCCGCAGGATTCACGTGAGGGGTGGTGTCATCTTTTGTGTACATTTTGAATGCTCACATATTGTTAGTAAATGTATGATGAAGACTTGCAGATGTATAAATATTGTTTGCAGATGTGGAACATGTTTTGCAGAGAGATATGATTTGCACATTTGAGAAATATGTGTATGTGTGTATGTGTATTTCAAATTTAAACACTGAGGTTGCACAAAGTCTGAGAGACACACAAATAAACCTCTTAGCATGTGACTAAGATGTTAGAAGCACACATTTAGCTGATCAGCTAATCAGTTCATTGCCCACATTACTAGAGACCCACCCCTATAAGGCTTTTGATTGGCCAAACCCTGCCAGGCATCTGCTAATGGCTAATATTTGCCAAGATATGATGCTAACTGGAGCTAAATACTCTAAAGCAAAGTCTGCAATATCTGATGTTGGACCACCATTGAAGTGATGTTGATTGGATTCTGTCCAAACTGGGGCCAGCTTTACGAACCTGCAACTCAGGTAACGTGATACTGTTTGAGCTGTGCTTGGTCACATTGAACCCTCCGACATTGGTGCTGCGCGTAACTTATGTTAACAAGGAAACGATAATAGGACATATATGTTACGATATGTATGACATATATTTCAGTGACAGTGCAAAAGGCCATTGCCACTAGTCAGCAGCTGAGGACAGGAGGCAGTCTTACAGTCCCGCACACCAGAGCTGCTCCACAGGGTGTACTGCTCTGCGTGTGCACCGTGGCTGCGGCAGGGAGAGTGACAAATGATATTTAACAGACGTTACAAATTGAGTTGACCCATTGCTTCTATGGTTGCAATATTCTGAAGGTGCAGTTGAGCATGAAGATGATAATCCTGAATGTACTTTCTTTAAATAATTTAGATAAGTTTCATGCAGCAGTAATGTCATATGTCAATGTGATTAAGCACAGCTCAGCAAGATAGGAAAAATGTCTCCAAGCAGGTTTACACAGCTAAATTTACCGCTTCACATACAGTAATGGAATCTGTTTTACATGCTCACAAAGGGGATTTACAACTGCAGGCTGTAACATTATTTGTGAACATCGCTTAAGAAGCTCAAAATTGGAATTACCCTTATGGCATACAGAAGAGAAATCTCCCTGACACTGATGTAAGTCAATGTTAGTTTGTCTGTCGTCATTGAATGTGTGTGTGTGTGTGTGTATGTGTGAGTGCATGCTGCTTTATGTGGGTCAGGTCATCCTCACCAGCAGGTTCTGTCAGGGGGTGAAGATGAACCGTTAGGAGAGAAGTGTCTCTCTGTGTTAGTGTATCAGTCTGGCAGCCCAGCTCCTCCTCCACCCTGCTCACATCCCTGTGCAAACATATCTCACAGTGATTTCACAGTATTATGCGCTATATCAAAATTGAAACAGAGACCCTCCCTTTTTTCCTTTTAGTAAAAATAATTTGTGTGACATTTTAAAAGATCTGCCCAAAAAAACAAATCCAGCAATAATAACTGCGGATCATCCTTATCACCATACTTCAGCGCAGACATGGATGCAGACGGCTACGCACATGAACAGTGTGTGTATCTGTACATACATACAATCAAGGTTTGGTTTATGCAGATGGATTGTTGCCTCCTGTGAACAAGAGGAAGACATCTTTTGTTTGTTGTCTTTGGTATTTGCTGGCATTGGGTAAAAGGTGTGGTTCACCCTGGGCAGGTAGACCACCGCATTGCAGAGACAAAGAACGTACGTAGACAAACCGTTCACAACTGCAGTCAATTGAGAGTCTTAACCTAACTCCAATCAGCCACCTTTGGGCAGTGAACGAGTAAAGCCCACACAGAATCAGGATTCGAACAGTGCTAACCACCTCACCACAGTGCCTCACATCTCTCTATGGCTTCAGTTTAGCAACCTCTAATGGATACTTCCAGCAGGATAATGCTCCATGTCACAAAGTTAAAGTCTCAAGCTGGTTTCGTGAACAGTGAGACAGTGAGTGAACTTCAGTGACCTCCTCAGTCACCGGATGTGGATCCAGTAGAACCTTTGTGATGTGGTTGAACGGGAGATTGACAGCATGAATGTGCAGCTGACAAATCTGCAGATATGATGTGATGCAGTCATGGAGAAGAACCTCAGGAGAAAGTTTCCAACATCATGTGGAATTAATGCCACAAAGAACAGGCTGTTTTGACAGTTATAAAACGTTCCATCATTATTATTATGTATGGTGGTATACGAGTGAGTAAATGATGAATACAAATTACTTTGCAAATGACTGTAGCTCCTCTTTTTGGTCTGTATTGTTGCTATAAACCAGTCGTGTCAAGTTCTTCAATCACAGTACTCATTTAAAGCTCTAATAAGGTATATTGCAGACTCTCTTTTAGATTGTAATTCATCTGTTTTTTATGTAGGGTCCAGTTGCTTCACAGTTTTACCTCCTTCTTAAGATTTTAGAACATGTCTAATTCAGCCTCAGAACACTGAATCACTGTTGAAGCATTTAGTGTAAATATAAGCATTTTCAGTCTTTTAGAAAGAGACATAAATCAAATCACTGGAGCTTTTATTCCCTGATGACGGATCAAAATAGCACAAGCATACCTTTGTTATTAATTACTGAAATGAGGTCATACATTTGGGAATGTCAGTTACTTTCTAACAAAGAAGGAACATTTAGAAATGCTGTGGGATGAGTGGGTGAGAGGTAACATATCCTTGCTTTGATTGTATCTATGAAACCAAAGAAAAAACTCTCTTAGGCCTGTACATAACATTTGCATAGGTATGGATCTGCACAGAAATCTGGTGTCTGGGTAGCCATTACCTTATCTCTATGCATTGTTTACTCAAAGGTCTGGGTATGTATGCAGGTCAACGGAATGTCCATCCACTTCTATGGTAACACCGGTCATCAGTGAATAACGTTAAAAAAACGAATCTGTGTAGGATACAAGGGTTCAGTATGCGTCATTTCCTTGGATTTATTCAGAAAAGGTTCACACTGTTGTGTGCATTAATACGAGTCTGCTGGTGTCAGGATCCTGGATGTATGTGTGTGTGTGTGTGTGTGTGTGTGTGTGTGTGTGTGTGTGTGTAGCCGACCTCATACATTGGTGACTGAAGCTGAACAGATAATGTAAGAGTTCAATGGGGAGAGCGTCAGAAAGGATGATATGTGTGACTATTGGACAGGCTGAGGTAGAAGGAGGCCTCCACAGGGGAATCACACTTGTGCTGAGGAGCTGTAAGTCTACGCTGTACCTACAGTTTCTAAGTGGAGGAAGGCATTGTTGGTACAAGCTCTGCTCTGCATCCGAGTCGGACCTTGCAACTACGTCCATGGAGATATGCTAGCAAGAAGGCTAGAACCTATGAGTGCTAGCATCTGTAGAACATTTGCTGAGCTGTCACATGGTTACTCACTGCACAGCGCTACCTGCTGGCTACCACTGCTGTGCCTTGTAGCCGTGCCACACACGTGTTGTTTAAGATGGTTTAAAGCCACAAAACACAAATTACCTGTCACTACTATTACTTGAAGCCAAAGCTGTTCCATTTTTCTCTCAACTACATGAAAGCATATATTTGATTACGTAATTTGCATCTGCAAATCACTCAGTGATTCATTTGGTCACCTCCAGACGTGTCAGTTTAGGCATCAAATCAATAGATGTGGCGGTGGATCCTTTCATACTTTTACTGCACCAGAGCAAAACGATCAATGCTTCGGCTCCTGACGAATACCCCACATCTCCTCTGTTCGCACTCGTCAACACTTTCCTCCGCAGCTCTGCATGAAAAGTTTGCTTCTTAACTTCTCGTGTTATTAGATCTGACTTGCTCATTTTTCATCTTGACAGCTTCACTAAGGCAGCCTGGAAAGGATGAAAATAGGGTGTGTGTGTGTGTGTGTGTGAGAGGGTGTGTGTGTGGGTCTGTGTGTGTGTGTGTGTGTGTGTGTGTGTGTGTGTGTGTGTGTGTGTGCGTGGTGTGTGTGTATGTAGAAACGAGTACAGTCTCCTCGCCTATTTCCCTTAAGCCTTCTCATACTTGTCGCCATTTCAAAAGCGTTTTTCCTTTGAATTCCTGTTTCTCTCCTCCCTAACCCTCCATCTTATTACTCTTTCTTCTACTCCTCCTCCATGATATTTTCTCATTTTTTTTTTCAACAGAGGAAAAAAACAACAATGCTTGTCTTCTGGCTGCCAGTTTGTCTCCAGCCTCTCCAAACCTTTTCCCGCTTTGGTATTGGCTGGCGGGAGCTGCTGCTTTTATTGGTATTGGCTGTTTCCAGCAGGTGAGGCAGAGCTGCGCCACTTAATCAATGCCCTGTTGTGAGGGAAGCAAGTGCCAGACACACAGAGCAGCACCCAGAGCTGCAGCCGTCAGCATTGGCAGCCGTCCACGAAGCAGAGCGTTGGGATGGCATGACCTTCAGACGGTGGGGGGCCAGCAGGGGAAATACAAACACATACACGCAGACAAGCCGTATATTTTAAGGGCAAATCGTATTCTTCCTCGTGTCCACATGACTCCACTGTTCCTCTGCAGATGACAATTCACAGCTTTTCTCAAAGGGGCTGTAAGCAAGGCAAGTCAACACTTACTGAAGGTCACAGAAAAGCTCAAGTAAGACATGCAAACAAACTCAGACTGCAGAGGCTGCCAGATGCTTTAAGCTGCTGAAAAATACTTTAAAACTAAGATGATATGATGTTTAGGATGCAATAAAAATTGACAGTTGATGTGACATGAGTTTCATACATGAGTTTTATAAATTCTCGTTTGGTATTTTAATGTGTATATAACGCGTGTTATTCCTATTTTTGCCAACAGGTTTTGGTTTCATAAGGGCAAAATTGTTCTTATCAATACAAAGCATGTGCATTGTAAATAATAATAATAATCAATCATCAATTCTTATTATAAAAAAAATCCCATTAAAGACCAATGATTTAAAATCAAACTCTCAGTACAGGAGCTGGTGGGTTGTGTATTACTTTAAATGTTATTGAGAAGATAGAAGTCTGTTACAGGAGGGCTTGTCTGCACAAACTAGCAAAATAGTTTCCTTTTCATAAAATAATGAAAAAAAAACAGCTTGTCACTGTTGTCTTTTCCAAATGGGGGAAATAGTGCATTTGTTGTGGATTAATAGAGATTTGTTTCTCTAATGAGTATTTACAGCAGCAGGACGGTTTATGTGGGATTGGCTCAAAATAAACAAGTGTCCACTGTGTTCATTCCTGTGAAGCAACACAACGTCCCCACTGGTTCCCTCAGTTCTAGTTACAAAATGGAACCTGACCCCAACACTGGACCAACATCAGGCAGGTGTGTACTATATCCAGTAGAATTGAGTACTGTTGTGTTGGCCTGGGTCTCTGATGAGCATGGTTGGTGATGTGCTGCTTTTAAATGATGTTTCTTTGAGACCAAAGGTTATTTTTTGATTTTTAATATTCTTAATTAAGTTCTGTGTTTCAGGTCAAACATTTTGGATCCATGAAGCAAAATGGATCCAGTGTAACAGTTGCCCATTGATGTTTTTTGGATCACAACTACATTTCACAGCTGAATGAGAAACATCAGCCTTTTTGTCATTTTTGTCTCATATTGTTTCTTAATCTTAATAATACCTCTCAGATTTGTATAGATTATGTATTTGTATTGTATTTGTTTACATCAACTTCCATGTTATAATTGCAACGTTTTTGTTGGTGAAGGAAAGAAAGAAAGAAGGAAAGGAAACAAACCTCCTACTCAGAGGACATCAACAACAAACAGGTATTTTTGCACATTTCTAAGTGTGGGTAAACGTCGTGTCAGTGTGTCAGGGGAAAGCAGACAGCTGCTGCATGATCTGTCAGTCAGCTGCAGTATTTATAGGGTGACGACCATCGAAAGCTAGCAGCTGCATCACACGGAGGACAGAGACGAACCAGGAACCTGACATGTTCAACACTCGCCGCTTCAATTTTGCAAGTGCTCGGAGTGACTGTTGCACCAATTCTACATGAACTATCTTGTCAAACAACAAACAGCATCCTGTTGAACCTTTAAAGGCAGAGACAGCAGAGGAGCCATACGGGACACGTCCACGCCGAAACTGAAGAGGATCGAGTGTCTGTTGCAAGTATAACGGACAAATGAAACAATTTAAAAAGTGTTGGAAAAGACCCTGATCCTGAATGATCTTCTGGTGACAGTTTTCTGTATTTTTTGTTGTTGTAGTATCAAAGATAGATTACTGCCACATAAATAAACCACAGCCTGTGATGTACAGTGTACTACAGAGTTAGTTTTCAATCTTTAATGGTTATGATTGAAAATGACTACAATAACTACTATAACTACAATTTAGTTTTTTCTCAACAATATTGCATGTTGATATATTTATAGCTATTTGTACAGTTATTGTTCAATAACACCAGTATCTTACTCAAAAGATTGTCATGAAAAACACAGCTCTCTCCTGTATGAACCTGGAAACACTTCAGATGTTCATCCAGTAGAACGTAGTAAATTTGACATAAGCGGTCAGAGAGGTTTAGGCCAATAAACCTCTTTTCAAATTGCATTATACAGGTTTTGTTTTCCATTTTACGCATCTACCGCGTGTACACTGCGCAATGACCATATAATAAATGAATTGAGTTCTAGGCCTCACATTTGCTCTACACAGTTCGTGTTTGCGGATCTGAAAGCAGATGCTCCTGTGTATTTTGACCACACTTAATGCAATTATCCCTAATGAAGGTCATCCTAACCCTTATTATTCTGGCACTTTAAGTGACTCCTTGTGTAGTCAATAAAAACAATCTGAAAAGTGCAAAAATGCAATAATCATTTTCTTAGGCGCATGATGATGTCAACCCTGCTGAAACTATGCTTCCAATCACGAAGGGTGCAGACGTTCCCTCTGGAACCTCCGCTCAGGCTGAAGGTGTACGGAGCTATGCTGGATTCATGTGAGGTCCCCAAAGTTTATAAACCAATTAGAGTGATGCGAACCATCTCCCACCCCAACCGCTGCAGCAACATTAATGAGACAGTGAAATGTCTGTAGAGCACCGTCTGTACATGTGTGGGTGGTCTTTTCAAATTTATAGTTTTACTGAGACAAAGAAAAAGCATCTCATCCACGTATTGGATAAATTGTGTTTTTTGTCAGTTGATTTCTTCTTACAGTGACTCATTTAATGCTATGTTAAATGACTATTTCATATTAATGTTTTCCTCATAAGGATCTATCTATGTCACTTTTAACGTCCTGTATATTTCATAAGAATAGGGAACCATGTGTATTACTACCTTACAGGGATAAGGCAGTAATACAGCTTTCACAACACAGTATCAGTACTTACAGTTTAACGTCCAGTGTCCTGGTCAGGCTCTGGTCTGTTGTCCTGGCTGCTCCTGAGGACCGGAAAGCATAAAGCAGGTTAATATCTAAATGAGTGTCGAGATTATGCTGAGCCAAAAGGAGGGATATACTCTGATGGATTGTCCCTGAATACATCATGGCAGACCTTTAAATGTTCAGTTTCAACCTTTAACCGTCCAGCTGCCATTTGGGTGAAGCAGCTTCTCTGTGTCTAATGAGTAAAGAAGAGAGAAGGTAATGTTTTCATACCGGTTGTCTCATATGTTTCCTTCTCCTCTCACATGTACCTGCTTTGAATTACAGTCGCTTTTGTGTAATATTGAAAGCTGAGACCCATACGCCCTCTCTAGCAGGTGCGAATAATAATGTTAAAAATGTCTCTGTTCCATTTGGTGTGCCAGTCAGCCAGCACAGACCACAGCACAGACTCGTGAATGGAATGCAGCCAATGTCCGTGTTACATCTTTGTTTGATGAGTCTTGATTCTGCCCACATTGTGATCACATTACAATATGGATATCTGGTAGGTGAAGGCGTCAACAAACATGGTGCTTCCCTCTTTAAAGAGAGTGCTGACGTGGATGTACCAAGGCTGGTAACGGAGGACAACGGGCTCCCAGAAGTCAACAGCTGTTTGCTACTGGTACTATAAATGACTTAAAGGTGCCATATGTAAGTTTTCTCTGACTCTGGTTTCATCTAGAGGTGAGGGCTGTCACCAAGAGCTTCAGCTATTGAAGAGACAACTGCGCAGAGAGGAGTGGGAGATATGATTTCGTATCAATATCATGATCATTTCAAACTTAAACCTCGATTACGATTAATGAACGATCTATCGTAATTGGATCGTTCTGGTCACTATAACCTGATGCCCTGGCTCTGCACGTTACATCTCGAGAAGTGCTCGCAAAATGTTGGACTTTTTTTCAATCTGTTTTATTATGTGCCTTCAAACTTTAGAGCGAATCCAACAAACATTAAGTAAACGTCCGTTCTGTTCAGGTCCTAAAACTGCTTAATAGTGTTGGTGTTCACTGTTACCTTGCAATGTGAGTGCAGGTCAGCGGGGGAGTGAGAAGTGAGGACATGTGCCAGGTTGATACAGCACGGAGCGTGGCGGAAACCCGACTGTTTGTGAAAACAAGCATTGGGGTAAGTATTAACCTAGTTAACCGACATTAGCAAATTAGGTCAGTTACAGGTTAAATGGCATTTGGATACATTTTCGGTTAATTGCTCAGCACCAGCTCAGAAACAATACGCCCTCTGAGCTGTGCTACGTCTGCAGGGCAGACTGGATGGAGTAGCTGGGCTGGGGTTAAGTGGTGCTACCTCAAAAAACAAGTTAACTTGGCAGTTGGTGAGTAAAGTAATGAGGAACAAGAAAGTCTGCGGTTTGATCCCAATCTCCCCCATTCCGCCTTGCCGAACTTTTCTGAGGCAAGATACTGAACCGGCAGGCTGTGCCAGCAGAGTGATTGATGTGTGATGGAGAAAGGGCTACACAAAGATGTACTGTATGAGTACAGTACATGTGGGTGAATGGGTGAACCTGTAAAGCTTTTTGAGTGGTCGTCTAGACTAGAAAAGTTCATATTCGACCTGTAATGACCCGATCAAATTCAAATTTTACAGTCTGGAAGCTCATCACACCTTTTGAAGTAGTTTGCTTCCGGGTCCAGCAGAGGGCGACCACTGTCAGCTTGACCTATTGCATGGCCTCTTGACCTATCAGTAGACCTGTAATGTTGAAGTTTTTCTGCTATTAAAATGGTGGACTTGTGAGAAAAGTCAACCTGAGCAAACAATCATGACACCAGAGCATCTGAGAAGCGTGTAGAAGTATTTCGGATTCTACACTGTAGATGTTAAAGTTACGATCGAAGATGAAGCTGTTGGTTGTCTTTGTGCCATGTAATAGTCATTACAGGCATGAGTCGGTTGTATTGGTGTATATGCACATGAAGTGTGTGTTAATTCATTCAAACTTTATCTTTTGGAGAAACTAACAGCCCTACCATTGATTCACTAATTGAATAATAAGCAGTGAGGCACTTTTTACTGAGTATTTGTTTAGTAAAATGCGCAGCTAAAGCTCTTTACATTAATGGTATCACAGCCTCCTGCTTTCTTTACGGCCTTTGTTATTTCAGTTTTCAGTTCTGTGTGTTATATTTTGGAATTATTGTGACTGTGTAGTATTAAAAGGAACAAAGAGCCCTGAGAGTTTGGCGACCTTTCAACCTAGTGTTTGTGAGGAGGGGGTCACAAAGTACAGACCACATGGCGAGGATACCATCTGATCGTAATAGGAGCAGGACCACTGCCGATCTGATGGCATTAAGATTGTAATGCATCGTGTGTCCATATAAACCCACATTAATCTAAAATATTCCTATCAAAGATAAATAGATACACAGACGAAGCGTTAGTGCAAAGTGTAAATCAGGATAAACTGCCGTGAGACAGGTTGAGTCTTCTGACACAAAGACGATGGTACAAATTTGTCCTCTATCACTTTCTTCGCATCTTATTACTTTGTCTCACAGACTGGGTATCTACCGTATTTGAGCATTAATATTATTACTATTACATGTCACGTAGCTGATGCTTTTATCCAAAGTGATTTCCAATCCGTGCATTCAACATCTATGAGGGGCCATTCAGGGTTCGGCATCTTGCCCAAGGACACTTCAATATGGGCTGGGACTTGGGCCGCCGACCTTCTGGTTGGAGGACGAATGCTATAGCCCCCTCCAGCCACAGCCACATTTGTAATCTAGTACGGTTTCCTGTCATTACAAAAACATGCCATCGTTTCAACAAAGAAACACTTATCTTACTTACATGAATATCATCCATTCGTATCGACATGCCAACAGGGGGTTGAGATATGAAGTTGGTATCTGATCCATGCCTTCCTATTGAAGTAAAGCCAGATATAGACAATCGTCCTCGAGATTAAAAAAGAAGATGGCTGACTGCTGAGGAGAAATGATGCTTCAAGTGGAATTATTTGAAGATTATAGGTAAAGCCGTGAGTTCATGACTGCGATTAGGACTACAAATCCCCACATGTGGGATTCATGTTGGAGCAAGGAAGGTAAATGAGAACGCCTCCATGAATTAGCACCTGCTTTCAAGGTGCCCTTGAACCAGGCACTGAACCCCCGACAGTGCAGACTGCGGCGGCACGGGGCAGCTCCCTATGTGAACGTGTGAAGGTACGACTGAGGAGGAGTGCTGCCTGAGAACAGCAGGCCTGTAGCCAGATTTCACAGCTTTATTTATGCTGTGAAAAAAAAGGGAAACGGATTTTACAAATATTGTTAAAAAGCATCTGTTCAGAGTCAGAGGCCCTCTGACATTGGGGGGATACTCCATGTAACACGGAGCCTCTTTGTGTGCAGTGGTTTGATGATTCAGTGTACCACGGTCGTGGCGGCGATGCTAATTGATTTCTAATCGCAGACGGCTTGCTCAGAGGAGGCCACAGCCTTTCTAACACGTGTGGTGCCATGTTTACTACACGCGCAAGATCCTCGACGAGGCTGATGGCAGCCACTGCTGCACAAAGACCGGCACAGCCAACGGTAATCAGCTGCATCCTGTGCATACCATTAAACAGACGCCATCACACACACACGCACGCTACGCCTTGGCCTCTGAAGCGCTCTACGGAGAGCAGAGAGGGAGAGAGAGAGGTTCATCCCGAGTTTGAGCTCGGCTGTGATGTAACTGTGGACGATGGCTGTGCCGCAGTCAATTTAGGATTCAATGTCCTCAAACGACCTCAGCATCCCCCCCCCTCCTCCTCTTTCTGTGTCTGCCTCCCTCCTTTCTCTCCCTCCCTCCCTCTCGCGCTCTCCCCCCCCCCCCCCCTCCTCGTGCTGATGCCATTTATCTCATCCACACCCTTTCTGTCTCGCCTTTTTCTCTGCTACCAGAATCTGCAGCCACCCTTCCGTACCCTTCCTGCAGACTCTAATATTATCCCCTCGCCTCCTCTTCTCTTCCCTCTCTCTCTCGCTGTCAGCTCGTCCATGCACCACTGCCTCGGCTCCCCTCCAGCCCAGCACCACCCCCCCCGTCTCTCTCTCTCAGGCTGCGGCGCTCACCTTCACACACAAACACAGTAATAGCTCACATCAATAGGGCTCTGGAAGCGTGAAAGGTGTTTGCATGCACGCTGCAAACCGTCCACCTCCACAGCAGAGCTGCTCATCAGGTAACCTTGCTGCCTTTAATATCCCCGGAGACATTACGCTCTACTATATGTTTGTGGCCCCGGTCCACACATCTCAACCTCTCGCTGCACCACATCTCATCATTGCTTGCCCCTCCACCCTCCCCTCCTCCTTCCACGTTTTCTTTCTCCATACACCATCTTGTGCTTACCTGTCGAGTCAGGCGTAAGCATGCGGCTGCGGACACTATATCTAAATCACAGAAGACACAACATATTTTAACTGATGACTCTGAATATGAACAAATGTAAACCTCTATAAGCACATCTTGCACATTGTGTGGCCATTTCACGTGTGTCTGCAGACACTTGTGTTTCAGTGTGTGTGCCCATCCCTCGTTCTCATCCTCTCCCCTCATCTCCTCTCCTCTCTCTGACTGATCGAGGGTGGGGCAATCTGCACCGGTTGCCATGACACCAGACAGCCCTTGCTTGGCGGAGGCACGTAGTTTCCTCTCTGCTCTATTTCCCCGGAGCCCTCCACTCAGGACTATATGTGCATCTGTGAACGTGTGTGTGTCTGTGAATCTGGGAGAGTCAAACACGATGCACAAAGCTAAATGGAAAAATAGAAGAGAGGAGAGAGGGTATTTACTGTCAGCTCATGTACGACTGAAGGGGTGGGATAAAGCATAGAACACATATCAGGAGGCAAATAGTACATTTTTTTAAGATACATGTAGTAATGTTAAATATGGGAGTTATTGTCTAAGGATTTTAATTCGTACATCCCCTTTAGAGGAAGACCTTCACGTATATGAAAGCAAACTTCATTCATTCCTCTGTGAGCTTGGAGACCCTGAAACCCTTAACCTCCCCCTACATATTTATGCCCAAATCATATTGTATTCAATTATTCATTTTAATTCAACCTGACTGTTAAGGCAAGTCATTCAGAAACCCATGTTTTCAGGGTTGTTTGGGATCCAGGCAGTTTTTAGTCACAGCATCCTTAATCTCCTCATAGAGTCAGTATTGGTCAAAATTGATAATAAGGGTATTCGTAGAGGATTTTTCTATTATACTCTTCAGGGGCCTTTGAGTTAGGAGAGAAAACAGCAGCAGTTGAGACAATCATACAATTACATAGAATATATGTAAAGACAACTAAGTGTATACTTCACAACTGTGGTGCATGCAGAGATGTGTCCTTGTTTCACACGTTAGTTTTAGGACATAGATTTAATTCTTCCAGCAAATAGCTCTTCCCAGACCTGATGCAATTACTTTTTCTTGGTCTCAAAAGGCAATCACGGTGTTTTTGAAGCACTCTCCTCACAGCTCTCGGAATCCTAATAAAAGTGTCCATGCCAGCTCCTATCCATCTATCTACCTCCAGACTCCAGTCCAGCTGAATAATTTAGCAGGCTATATTTCCAGCCATCTGCTTCCCTCTCTTACTCATTCACACACTCACTCACTGGCTCTTCCTCCATCATCCCTCATTTCCTTTCTCAGTTAGTCCCTCACTACAGGTTCTGATCGTTCTAGTGCTGGATTATGGTTTGTGATGGAGGCTCACAATAACTCATGTTTAGAAATTGTAGAAAAAATAAATCGATTTTTTTGTTATATTTAAAGCTTTGACCTCTTGCCACCATTGGTCTGCTTGAGTAGACCATTATTCTGGCCAATCACGCATTCGGGGGCCATCAAAATCAAGTCATTCAGGGTCAAAATAATATTTATTTACATAGTGGTTTGTATTTTGAGAATATCTAAGCTTTCTTTTGATGTTTCACACAAAATAGCACATCGACTGCTTTTAAACTGATCGGTCTTTGCTGGGCAACAGCAGGAAGCAGCAGAGACCCTCCTAAAGACACTCGGTGGTTGATAGGAGCCAGAGGAAGCCTCGAGAACACACATTCATCCTGGATCAAATCATTAGCACATCAACATCTGCCACACTGCCTGTCAGAGCCCAGCAGAGGTCAGCCAAGTTCTTCTTCCCTGTCAGCATAATGAGCAGATCAGCCACATGTTCCTGCACCAGCATCGCTCTCATCCTCTGTGTGCACCATTTACGCTGCCTGAGTAACTGATGATACCCCCCCCACCCCCCACCCCCCAACAGTAACGTTTTAATGACAAATTAATTCATAGTAATATGTATATAGGAACTGGTTGATTAGACGGCGGGTGACATTTATGCAAGTAAATAAATACAGCTGGGATGTTGTCCAGTCGCTGAGCAGGAGGCAAGATGGAGGAACAGACAGAAAGACACACAAACACGTACACACAAAGACGGACACATGGACATACAGAAAAAGACAGACATAGACACACACACACACACAGGCAGACAGACACACAAATTCATTCAGGTTGCTGATACAGATGCTGATGAGGATGAGCACCTCAAAAGGTGTTCAGTTTGTCCAGTTTGGACAACTGTGAAAAACATGGAGACCACCGTAGACCTGCTCCTGGTGTCAATATAAAGGGCCCATTTTTTCTTCATCAAATTTTGATGAACAAACTACTAGTGAAAACATCAGAAGGATTATTTCATTTTCAACAAATCCCTTTCACCTACATCTCACTCACTTAACCTTTAAGACCCTGTACAATCCGTTCCCATGAAAGGTGCTGCAACTGGGATCTTTTTCACATCTTAATGGAATCACTGTGTTATCACTATTCTCCGTTTGAACTTGAATAAAGTATGACGCTGTTCATCGAGGAGCTTTCCTCGACTATATCATCTAACTACAGGGTTTTGGGATACTTGTAATTTACCTTAAGTAAATCCAGTACAAAGTGCAGCAGTTTAAGCTCGACTGCAGCCCATTCCTTTCAAATTTTGAGTGAAGAACCTTTTTGCGTGTAATTGGCAATTTTACAGTAGTAGAAAACCAGAATACCTCTCTCTCTCTCGGATAGTCGGCTAAATATGAAAATGATTCAAAAGAAATAAAATTGGTAGTGAGGAAAAAACTGAGTACGGGGAGGAGGGGGGAGAGGGGGAGGTATAGCTGAGAGAAAGGGGGAGGTAAGAAAAAGGGAAGAGGAGAGAAGGGGGAGGAGAGGCGGCTTGAGGAAAAAGGAGTGAGGCAAGGCGGGGAGAAGAGTGAGTGGAGTGAGGGGGCTCTGGAGGGGAGGGGGGGGGGCGCTGCTGCTGATGCCGGAGCACAGCGCGGCCAGGCTGAACCGAGTGAACTGCAGCAGAGGTCAGGGAGTCCAACATTCCTCTGGAACACTGTGTTTACACTGCGTAGCAGTGAGGGGGCGGGGTGGGGGTGCGAGGGGGACGACGACAAGGGAAGGAAATCATCTCCCGGACACACTCCTCTCAGGGCGGGAGTGTGTGTGTGAGAGAGAGAGAGAGAGAGAGAGAGAAAGGGAGAGAGAGAGGGAGAGTGTGTGTGTGTGTGTGTGAGTGAGGTGTGTGTGAATGTGCGTGTGTGAGACAGAGAGTGTCCCTGTATAGCTTTAAGCATAGATCCTACATAGAGAGGACATTTTTGCAAAGTGAGGACATTTTGACCGGTCCTCATTCTCCAATGGGCTGTTTTAGAGTTAGGACCTGGTTATAGGGTTAGGGTTGGTCATTTGGTTTGGATGGTTATGGTTAGAGAAAGGGGCTAGGGAATGTATTAGTATCCTTACTAAAATAGACAAACAATGTGTGTGTGTGTGTGTGTGTGTGTGTGTGGCCGTATGGAGCATTTACGAAGCATGCTGTATGAGCATTAAGTACAGATGTAACTTGATTCCAATCTCCCTTGCCCACTGCCTCCTCCCTCATCAACCTCCCTGAAGAAAGTTGGGAAGGTTTTTATTGTTGTATACTGTTGTTACATTTAAAATGAAAGAAAATATAGGTAGTGGTGAATGAGGAAAAAGAGATTCCTCTACACATTCTAATCCTGAATGTTTTATAGAGAGGAACTTAAAGAAAACTTTGTGTTTTGCTGCCAACAACAAAGCTAATTAGATTTGCATCAAAATGTTTCTCCACTTAAACACTGGTAAATAAACCTTACCGGCAGCTGGATTATAAAAACAGAAAAATCATGAGCACTGATACATTTGTAAGATTTGAATCTCCACACTTTTGAAATGAAACACACTAACGACAATTTTGACGCAGCAATGAAAGTGGCGAGTGGATGAGAGCAGAGAGTGTGAGCTCTGCAAGCTTCTCTCACTGTGCTGCTGCACATTCCCTCATCCGTCCCACAAACACGTTTCCATTCCCCATCTGCTGGTTCGAGGCAGAAACTGCAGGACATGCAGGGGCCGCACACATCCAGACAGTCATCACAGAGACATGAGATGACTGGAAATCTGTCTGACGTTTTAGTAACAAAAAACATAAATGTTAATGTGAGGTTTAAACTGAAAATGCAAAGAGCAAATTAAACATAAAATAGCTAAATGATGCTCACAATGGGAAAATGGTGCGGTTTCAGTCAAGAGGTTTGTAAATCTGTAACAATGCAATGTTATTTTAAACCGTTCCAGTCCTCTGTCCTAAACATTTAACAGTGAAGTAAAAAAAAGGGTTTTCCATTTGTATGCCAGAATATGCACCACAGAATTATTATCCAGACGACTTTGAGAAACCATCTGAATCAGATTTGGCCACAGACAATTCAGCCTCAGTACATATTGAGTGTTTACTGTGCCATTGAGGAAATTATCAACGGTGGCATCAGTCAGAGTGACATTTCAGTGAATCAAAGCAGAGCAGGGGACAATTGGCTGTCTGGGCTCCGGACTGAATAATCAATTTGTCCCCCGACTGCTGCATAGCAACACTCAATGCTATAAGAGCAAAATATGCAGAGGCAAAAGAGGAGAGTTTAGGTGAGGTGAGAATCATTACGTCGATTGGAGTCTGAAACCTTTGGTCCTCTGCTCCCCGTGTTGAAAAACAACGGCTTCAACTTCAATATTCTACTAATCATTCACACAGAGACCAGGTCGACCACAGTCTGACATCAGCTGTCAACTCTGGTTCGCAGTCTCCAGTCAGATCTCAGACAGGCTGAGTCACGGCCTGAACTGGGAGTCTCTGGGATCTGACGGTCGCTTGACGACAGGCTAACTGACATTTGACCGGGAATTCCCCAAACTGTTCCACAACTGCACACTGAAAGCAGAAAGTAATGTTTCCATTACCTTGTCCGAGTAAAATATCAACTATTTTAAAGATCACAAAAGTAAAATTGTCTTTCTTCTCTATTAACAAGAAAATGTTGAACAGAAGTATTTCTGCAGATACAGATGCTCCCAGTGGCTGTATATTACTGATACTAAACATATTAAGCTGCTTTCAAGAATCCACTGAACCGGAGAATCTCCGGACATTCTCCAGAGGGGCTGTACATGAGCATGCAAATGTAAGAGTTAGAGCCTCCTGAGCTCTCTAGTCAACCCTCTAGAAAGATCTCGGGAAAATGTTTGAATGAGCCGTAAGCGAGTAGGCATGATGATGAAATCCCACGTCAGGTGCAAAAATGATTACGAACATCTCAAGATGAAAAAAAATGGTGCAACACAAGAAGAAGACACTAACGTTGACGTCAAAAGAGCTTTCGGTGAAAAGGGCAGACAAAGTGATCTCCACAGCGTAATTTAATCGTTATTTCCTTCCTCTGTCTGCTGCACCAGACCTTCACCTTAACACTCTGGAGATGTGTGCGACATGAGCGTGTCTGAGAATTTCCTGCTGTGTTGTTCACGTGTGAAAGGAAAACCAGGAGTAAGTCAGGACCTGACAAAAATGGCTTTACCATACATTTCTTGATTGTTAAGTACTTATCCGGGCTAGGCAGTATTTTACTGTTGTACTTGATATACATTTAAGTGGTTTATTCCACTGATATCCAGTCTAGTAATCACATGGATCACGAGATAAACATTGTGGGATGATTAATGAGCCCAGAAATAATAAAATAACAAATTCTACAAGGTTACATCACTCAAAAACAAATGAATACTCTCTAGAGAGAGCATCTTCCACTCCATGCCTCTTAATGTGCCAGAAGACTGTTGGAGAGCACTGTAGTGACTGGAAGAGCTGACTGAAAGTTTGCACTTACGCTGCAGGCACCAGCACCTCCTGTGGAGTTATTAACAACCGGCACCACAAGAGGAGCAGCAGACGGTGTGGTGCACCGCCGCGCCTGAAGCAGCCATGTCCATGAACAGATTCATGTCAGACATCTGTTGAATTTCCACCCTGTTCCATCCCTCGCTCTGGAAAAACCCAGAGGCCCGGAGAATTAGTGGACAGAAGGAAGGAGGAAATCGGAGACCGAAGTGATGGGTGAGGTCGGTGGCGGATCAGGAGTGAGACCAGAAACAACAATGGATAGCCACAGCGTTGACAATGCCTTTCCGACCCTGAGACCCAACAACCACCACCATCACCCCTGCAGCCCCCACCACCTCCCCTCCAGAGAGCCCAGAGCCTTTGCTCTATCTCCATGACAGGCGGCATTCTTTTGTCCGGCGGCATTCTTCTGGGTCCGGCCAGACTCTGGCCGGACCCAGACAAAGGCAAGTGCATGGAGGGGACAGAGCATGACAGAGCGGACAGAGGGGACGGTGGAGGGGTGGGGGGGTGAGAAAGGGAACGATAGATGAAAGGGTAAGATCGGCAAACCATGCTTACCTTTTGTCCGACTGTCCGACAGTGAGTGTGTGTGTCATTCATTTTCCAATTTTTGCACGGTAATGCAGCAAGAAAAGGTAATATTTCCTCAATTTTAAAAGTAAGGCTGTGAACAACCACAGTAAGTTTTTCATTATTCAATCGACTTTTCGCCACAACTGCAAAGTGCCCCCCCGAACCCTGAACACCATCTGCCGTGTCTGGTGCAGTCCACTCCAGTTCTGCTAGGTGAGAGGAGAGGAGAGGAGAGGAGAGGAGAAAGAGAGGATAGGAGAGAAGAAGACAGGAGAGGAGAAGAGAAGAGAAGAGAAGAAAAGAGAAGAGAAGAGAAGAGAAGAGAAGAGAAGAGAAGGGTCAGGTGATGTTGTTTCCTGGTTGGTTTCGGCACTCTCCCTCCTGCTTTAAAGTCCAGCTACATCATCCAAAGTTTCCTACTCTTACTTCCACTTCCAGAGGATCAACAGTGTGAGGTGAAAAGCGGATCTATTGAAGCCTACATAGAGTTGAGAGCAGAGTGTGTGTACCATCCGGGGTCAGTTTGTTTCCTAGAGAAAAGTAAAGTTGGTACAGGATGTATTATTCAAAGGATAACCAGCAACACAATGACAAACAGCAGAAGAGAGTCCAATTAAAATCAGCTCAAAGAAAGCCTGTATATGAACCTGCATGAAAATACTTAATGTGTAACCCACATTATAAATCAAGGACACAACAATTTAGATGAACATATTTTTCCGTTAAAATATGTAAGCTGGTGTTTTTCACTCAATCTCGTCTAGATTCACACACACTTTGAACCTATATATCAAAAAATAAATAAGCAAAATTTCACATTGGTCTGATGTTAACAAACTAATGAAATCTCTGCATAATGAGATTTGCTCTTTTTGCATAGATCATAGTCTCAAATCACAATTTGTTCCATAGGGCTTTACAAGGTGCAGCTTCCTCTGCCCTTAACCCTCAACAAGAGGAAGGACAAACTACCAAAAGGAGCATTTTAACTGGGGGGAAAAAAAACATCGAAACCTCAGAGAGAATCACATGTGAGGGATCCGTCTTCCAGGAGCGACACAAGAGGAATAGATGCCACATGAAACAGCGCACGTCAACAAAATAACAAACTGTACGACTACATATTGCTGGGGCTGCAGAGATGCTGCTCTCAGGTTCTGAAGCTTTACGAAGCCTGTCAGCATTAACTCCGTTAGCCACTCCCAGTCATAGACCAAGAAAAAAACCACATTTAATGTTGATAAAAGGTCTTGTACAAATGTTTATGTCATGTAACATTTGTCAATTCAACCTGTTAGCCCATCAAGCTAATTTTACTAAAACAAACTCAGTAAAACTAGGGCACTAATAATAACTTTTTTAAATTTGAAACCGACTTATCAAATTAAGTATATGTATAAAGCGACAAAAACACTTGAAAACGTGGTTTACTAGTTGAGTGATCTGAGGTCATCGCCTGGAAGCAGATGGTGCAAGTGCTTGAGGATGTGTGCAATCCATTTTTCTTCAATGTTGGAAAAAAAAGTTGCAGCACCTGTTACAAGGTTAAAAAAGAGTTGTACTTAACCCCCTAATTCATCATGGGTGTGTGTTGGGCGCAACATACAATAAAGTATTTATTTTAAAAGATAGGTCAGCTGGCACCTTGGTGAATTACTAGTATCGTGACCGATATGCTGAAGAGGCAAAAAAAGAACAGTCTTCTTAAATAACAAGGAAGCAGAGAGTACACCTGCTGTGCACCTGCCTATGTAGCTGTATGATACAATCTTAATAATCTGCCTTGGAAATACCAGCAAATCACTACCTGTTGCCTCAAGACAGACCTCCATGCCCATGGGCAGTCAAATGGGGGATATGCATTTGCTATTTCAACAAGGTGGGTTATGGATGGGAAAATGACAACTGCATCCGTCTGACAATAGCACATACACATGTTGAGCTTGTTTCACGCCATGTGTAAGACAGGGCCCATTGTCTCCATGTCTATGTAAACTTTAAAATATGCCACACAAGCGCAGCAAAATTACAATCTATTTTGGTGTTTAACTTTTTCTATGCGGACTTGGTGAGGTCAGCATTCCAAAGTAAATGTAGGGTATGACTTCATACAAGCGTACAAATATTTTTTCATTCTATCAGAAAGAAAAGTAATGCTGTGTCCCCTGATCATCATAGTATTTTGTCCGGCCAACATATATTGTGCATGACTGTGAGTGGAGATTTATCAGACATGTTTTCACCTGTTACTTTACCCTGTCAAATGAATGAGCACAGCCTAATGGGTCATGGGAAACAGGAGGACATGTGAATGGGGACCTATAGGGTAATGTTACATCCTGTACTTATATTGTACTCACTCACATAGTGCAGTGTCCCCTCCTCTTATACACCACTGACAGACGGCACACCCTCCCCAGCGCTTCCTGCAAGTGTGTGCCAGCTTCAGGCTCCCTCACAGAGCCATAACTCATAAGTTGCTATAGTCACCACAGCATACTGCACCTTCTGCTGGGGAACATAATCAGCAGCACAGTCTGTATTTTTTAACGGCTCAGCAGAGAGAGGAAGCCGAGAGGAAGTGTGTGTGAACACAAGCAGTCGGACAAGAGAGGACGTTTTCCACTGAAAGTGATTCAATAAATAGAGAGGTGGCCCAGGAGAGAAAACACGACAGAGTGAACCCACTGAACTTCAAGCGGGAAATGGCTATTCCACTATATGATCTTTATTTGACATCTGTCATAAAAGGAAATAATAGTATTACATGATCAAAGTTAAGAAGTATTTATTATTAAGGTTTAACGAGAAATCAGAAACAACCCATTTAATCCTCCCTGCTTTAGCTTAAGTACAACATACAGTATGCAATGCAGAAGTCTGGGACAGACAACTACATGACGCAGCTAGGATGGCATGAAAGAGAGCCCACCACCACCAAGGCTGTACAGTCTCCTTAAATATGATCAGATTTCACACACTCATTGAAATCAGTTTCCTAGATGTCAGATTTTTCCTCAAGATTCCTGAATTACTCCCATGGAAAACTGTGAAAATGTTGAAAACATTGCAATGTTATGGAAGGAGAATAATACATTCTGGGTCCACTCACTTATCCAGATCCAGAACAAAAGTATTTGTTTTGTGAAAATCTGTTCGGTTATTGTGCAATCAAAACCATCTAACCAACAAACAAACTTCTAGTAAGTTTTTCAAAAGGAGGCAAAATTTGTTAAAAAGATAGAAAATTAGTTTATAAGTCCCCTGAGGAAGAGCATGACATTTCTAAAGCCTTCACATGTAAAGTATAGATCCTCTTTGTGTTGTCGTGAGCTCATGTCG
The DNA here is from genome assembly GCF_949316205.1 of Platichthys flesus. NCBI lineage: Eukaryota > Metazoa > Chordata > Actinopteri > Pleuronectiformes > Pleuronectidae > Platichthys > Platichthys flesus. The sequence continues at coordinate 10,267,508 of NC_084948.1, read as the reverse complement.
GCCTCACACTGACTCACTGTGTCAGCCTCTGAGGATCTCTGTCAATCACAAAGTCACAGGTTAACAAGCAGGACATCATATTCCACCATGTTTGTAATCCTCTTAGAGGTTTTTTACTTTCATCCTGACTGTGTGGGAAAATGTCTGATCTCGAAATTTAAAGGGAAGTGATTAAAAACCTTCCAGTATTTTTTTTATAATCCTGCCGACAAACAAGGACTTGATCTACTGATAGAGTTGTGCAGCATTTGAGCTGAGCAGTATTTCTATGTGTAGCCTTACTCCATACCTGTGTAGGACTGGTAGCTGCAGTGGCAATGGCTGAGGCTGGTTAGTTTGTTTACCACATTCTGACAGCAGTCTGCTTGTTATCCAGCTAGCCCATTCGCTTGCTGGCTGTTACTGCAGTTGGGCTGAGTTACACAACCTTTAATCTCTGCAGTGTCAATGATTGTGTTACATTTTGATTTGAATAGTTGTATTTTCTCTAGGTTATTTCTAATAGCATCTGTCATATAAAAGAGCATGCATACACGTTTGGGTAATTTTTACCGTACATCAATCAACAAGTTAAATCCCTTAATGAATTCATCAGCTTCAAGTTATAAAGCATGTTGACTGATTTGCACTTGATAACAGAGCACACATGTGCACGTGGCCTGAGAGGTGTGAGAACACGGGACTGGAACCCTCAAACCACCGGACACATTGGTATGTTTGAAGCCATGCTGAAGAAAAATAACATTTCAACATCCCAGCACTAGACTCAGTCCAGTTCCTTAACGCACAGCAGAATTATTTGCAGCCTGGTATTTTACAACAGCGTCCTGCACAGGGACGTGGTACAGACATTAAATAAACTTAGGTGGGCAGCTGGTGAGAACTAGAGTATGTATTCCTGGAGAAAACAGAAATCACAATGACGAAGAAGTTTCAATTCTACTTCATCTTATGTGAAGCCTAGTCAGTTGTAAGGATTTGTTTTATTGTGAAAGCCAGTGGCAGAACCTTTGACAACCTCACTTCAGCTCAGATAATTGTCACTGCTGTCATCGAACTTGCTACATCAAAATGGCACTGACAAAAACAATGAGTACGTTCTCAGAAGCATTGTAAAAAGTGCCAACAGGTATTAGCTTTAGGTTTCTACAAGCTAGGCACGTCGCGACTGAAGAAACACTGACAGCGGGGGGCTGCGACACAACACAACCACCAAAACAGGAGGACAAGGAGGCCATGGCCCATTCTATGTGAGTGACTGTTTATGCGGCACGTGTGTTTAACCACGTGTGACGGGGGGGGTGTCGCGGGACATGTAAACTGGTCCAGTTGGGTTTGACATAATTCTAGGTAATGGGTTCAGACCAGTGTGGAGCTTTGCAGGCGTGGGTTGACAAAAATGAGGGACTGTGACTCACACGATTAAAAAAGAAAAGGTGCTATGTGCATGAATGAAAGAGATTGTCTATGTCTTTGCAACTCAAATGAGGAACTTCAACATGACAGCAACATCCCGCTCCGTCTTCAAACACAGATGACGAGTCACCTCTTTGAAAGGTGACTGAACCAGTGGGAGCCACCTGCTGTCTGCCTGCTTCTTCCCTCGGTGTTAATCAGTACTTTTTGCTGTTCTACACTGGGCCCTTGACATATACTCTTCTTGTACACTGTCTTAACTTTGTGTCTGTCTGGTGTTTGTGTGTTTTATTTCTCAGTCGGCAAATAGACAGTATGGCCGTCATAGATGTACTAATGTCAATTCATTTAAATTTATCTCACTTGAAAATGAACTGGCCATTTTTAGTATAGTATAGAATAGCATAGTATAGTATAGTATAGTAGAGTAGAGTATAGTATAGTATAGTATAGTATAGTATAGTGTAGTATAGTATTGTACAGTATTTTTTACATGTTCAAATATCCCTTTCAATAATTAAATTGAAGTAATCCCAGATAAACCTTAATTGCCATACCATTAAATGCAGTATACAGTTGAACTAAGGTGAATGGTCGTCTCCATGTGAGGTGACTAAAACATTGTTATGGTTTGAAACCACTGAGGTGTCCATCGACTGCTGATTCTCACTGCTGATTCCATGAAGTGTTGTTGAGGTACAAACAATCAGTATGATGCAATAAACACACAGAGACTGGGTGCATCTGTTGAAATGTATATTTTCCCATCCAGTGTGTCTGTAGTTGTACGTTTGCACATATACATTCCCCAACTAGCAATCGCAAACAAAGACAAAGGTATGCTGTGTGCACTGTAGATGTGAAATCATGCACACGTTCACCAGAAGACTTTCATCTCTGGAAGCCCAGGTGGCCAACCTGTATATTTACAGGCCAGCTTCCTCTCCCTGCTCAGACATTCTGTGTCGGGACGCTCAAATAAACAGAGGTTCCTGTAGAACAATTACAACAATTTCCTGTCATGAATACTAACTACTGGAGCCTGTAAAATCTTTACTGGCGAAAAAGTTGCTGCTGCAGTAGACATATTATGACTGGTTTTACAGCTATACCGTGTGAATACACTTCACTTGAGCCTTGCATAAAATAAAAAGTGTGACCATGCTCTAAGAAGGCCAGACTGCCACATAATATATTTGACTACCTGAAGTTAACTCTGAAACTTTTTAGAGCTTTATCTCTTACGTTAACCACCTTAATATAACGGTAAATTCTCCTTTACTGCTTCATAATGTTACTTTGGGTTTATACTTAATTATGTTTGCCTGCTGTATTCTTCTCATATACAGAACACTGCTGCGGTGACTCTTTTTAACCTCTGTCTAATATCTTCCATTTTAGCTCTTGGCCCGCTTCCCAAAAAGTCTCCTCTGATTGGTCGGCTGGCCTAACCTTTTGTTATTTGGTCATCTGTTTAGAGTGTGTGTGTTGGAAATGTCACGCCCCTCAGCCAGACAATTCCTGATCAGCTGTAAACACTGCTGTAGCCACAGTAACAATGGCATTGCCTCTGCCATGCAGATTGGAGTCAGACGAGCTGGTAGACGGGCAGGTCACATGTTACTTGGTGAAATAGACACTTTACAGGAACAAAGTCAGGCTCCTCAGAAGCAAACATTTCTTCTTTCGCTACAGACTACATGCCCTTTTTTAGCCGAACTTTTATATTCACAAAAAAATTATGGCGAAGGAAAAACCTGAAAAGCATAACATTGGCACGAATGTCAGGAAATGCTTATGTGATGGACAAACTTAATATTAAATGAAAAATCTGTATTTCAGAGCTGGTGCTTATTAAACACAAAACTCGGACTGTTTTGAATGAACACACCCTCAACACTCAGCAACCACCTTCAGCAAACCTCTCTAAAAACCCTCCCGCTGTCTGCCACGCCCTCCTAAACCCTTCTCGCTCCATTGTGCCATTATGCACCAAGTCCGGGTGGAGCCCCAGCCTCCAGGATCTAAGCTCAAGGCAATCCCCTCACATCACAGCATGGCTGCCCTACATTCCTCTCACTTATCTTGGGTAGCTGAGCACAGATGGCCCCCTGAGAGAGGTTGAGACATCGGGTTGGCAGCCAAGCTTTGGAAAGGCTTTCTGGCTGCCAAAATAATTACCTGTCACACAGGGGCAATAGTTTGTGGTGAGAATCAGAGATTTTTTACACCATGAAATGAAGTAGTCTTGGGATAGTGTACTTAGCCCTCCCTCTCTTGCCCTGATTAAATTACTGGACTCTCATTCACCTATATTCCCTCATTTCGCTTCCCCTTACTGCGCTGGTCTCTCATATTTCACCACAATTCAGTACCACCTGTCAGTCATCTGTCTGAGCCAGGGAATCGCACACACATGAAACCCTGGAGAAACTACAGGCAACAAGTCTGCCTATCTACATTTGAAATAACTCGCATTTATAAATTGAATCTATTGACAATAGTCCCGAAATATCTATTCTTCAGGAGGTGATGCTTGACCTTATAGCGACATTTTGCATTTAAGTCACATAATATGTCAAAACTCAAATAAGTCCTGCTGGAGCGCAGGACATCTGTAAAAGCAGCAAAATATCTGAGTGCAAGCGAACAGTTCTAAGCACATTTGAGTGCGAGCATAGGGTTTATGAAATCTGAACGTGAACTCAGTAAATCCTGTTCTCAAATTGAAAGACCCCACCTTTGAATTAAGAGAAGAAAAACTTCCATATATCAGACTGCACAATCGTGCTGAATATTCTTAGGGCACTGTAAAAAGCAGCACTCCTGAGCTGTCAAGTATGAGTCCTGCAGTGTAAACCCTTGGGGGGGATAACGGTTTGGAAGAATGCAGAGGAGAACGCTGACGTGCACCTCCCACATGCGACATGACAAAATATACCTTGTCCGTGGTTCTTGGCCCAACAGCAGCATTCAATGAGAAACAGCAAGGAAAAAGAAATAAATCCATCTCTCCACACGGGACTGAGCACTCAAGCTTTTACTTAACATTAGATACAGGATGGTTACCTTCTATGAGATGATTACAGTGTATGTACTACAGAACTGAACTGGGATTAGGACTTCTCTAAACTGATGTCAAAGCAATTTAATTCCACATATTTACGTGTTTAGTTATGGAGGAAATTGTTGAATGGCTTTTACAGTAGCCAGAAAATAGTTTAACAGTCACTAGCAGCTCAACATGGGAAGTCATGACATCAGCCTACTCTCTAGTGCTCTAGTTTGCTTAGGCCAAATTTAAACATTGAATCAGGCAGCGTAGGTCCTTGTGTGCAGTTTGATCAAGGAGTTAAAAACTCCCTGAGGGCACGGAGTCATCAAACAGTTGAAAGTGTGTTCAGGAAAAGATTACCTAAAAAACGTATGGGTAATTATTTTATTACAACGATAATTTACCATCACTATTAAGAATATTTACTATGACTATAACCCGTATTTGGTATCACTAAAAAAATTAAACCCTGTGTACAGTATTTGACCAGCGGCACATGGCAGACAATGTTAGTAGCTAGCAAACATATTGCACCTAAAAAGACATTTACCATTGAGGAACTGAAAACACTGATGAATATTTGTCTCACATTCTTCAAATGACCAAAATTACAACTTTATTGTATGATAGTACCCGTTGTTGTATTTCTACAGCTTGTTATACACCGACACAGAATCAGTTAGTGCAGGACGAAATAATCACTAACAGGTCACACATTTTATTTTGTACTGATCATAAACTAATAGGTATTAAATATCGACAAACAGTGGGCCTATATAGATCAAACCCCCGCTGGTGCAGGTGGCCCATGAATCAAGCCTTGGGCCTGCCCGGCCAGCAAAGCCCTCCACCCACTCCAGCTTTGAGATTCAGAGTAGTTCAATCATATTTAACAATGCTTCTAGTTTGCTTTTCTTTCCACCAGGAACCAAATGTGACCACCCTGTAATTGCTTCCATACTTCAACTGCACTATACAAATGTAAATATGTTAGAATGGCAGGTAGCTAGCTCAGACGCCACCAATAGAAGAAACCGGCTCCTACTGTAAACAGGATTTTTGTCTGAACCCCATTCACCCTCCGTGCTCCCTCTCCACAGACACCTAATATATGTCTGTTTCTCTGAAGAATGCTTTGAGAGGCTTGATGGATTCAGCCCACGCCATAAGTCCCTTTACTAGGTAATAAACAAATGTGATTAAATTATGATACAAGTGTGAAGGTTGCTATCCTCTCCAAACTCTTCAGTAACATTAGTCGAGCTGGAAATAGTTGTCTCTTCTTTCCCAGCATTAGCGCCATGTGTGTCTGTTGAAAGCAGTTTGAAAAGAGCCACACATTTCTTCGTCTTTCATAAAACAGGACACTGAACAGGAAAGTGTGGCACAATTTAATAGAGTTTATGAATTGCTAATGCTTCTTTTTTAATTATTATTGAAGCCTTTAATTTCCTACACAGTTAATTGACATCCCATTTAAATCTCACATAACCTTTAACACTCTGTTGGAAAAACATGGCATTTTGTTGAACAAATGTTTGTTTTGCAAGCATGAAATTTGATAAATTGAGCTCTGACTCCAGCTTGTTGGAGGTCCCAAGGACATAGACATATTTTGTGGCTGAGGATGGCGGGGTTGAATTCACATCTCTCTTACAGTTTTTCTCAGTTGTTAACACACAAAAAGCGATAATTCGGCACAATTTGCACAACCATCACCTCATGTACCAATCGCTCGACCCAATTTGGCACTACTTCACACTCCCTTATCTGCATTAGACTCTGACTTTCCTTCTTTACACTCTGATGTCAATTACACGTCACCTTTTTGTCAAAACACTACACACAATGTTCAGTGGTTGCACACACTTCTCAAGTAAAATCTCAAAGCATCAACCTACAACACACAAATACTCAAATCTCTAAACATTCAGGTCTGTTGAGCAATTTCACCGCATTAACACAGCCGAACAGGAGACTGAACTTGTAGATAGGGTTCATGAGAACAACTCTATCACACTGAGACAAATAAAAACTAGGATCCTGGCTGACCATGCTACATTTAGAAACGTCCAGACCGTCAGCCTCTCCTCATTGGACCGTATTCTTCATAGGACTGCCATGTGAATGAAACAAGTGTTCAGGGTCCCATTCGAACGGAACACAGGCATGAAGGAGTTACAGTGAGAGTTTGTGCTTGTAAGTTCCATACATTCAGCACTGACACATGCATGTATTGTACCTGTAATCCAATATTGTTCATTTTCTACAGTGTGTCACTGTAGCCCACTCTCATGCTGTCTGTGTCAGCGGATCCAGGTGCATGACACAGCTGATGTGTTGTACCAGTACATCTTTATTGATGAGGTAGGATTCAACCTGGTGAAGAGGAGGCGACGGGGCAGAAACCAGCGGGCCATTGTGGAGGTCCCCGGCCAGCGTGGTGTGAACATCACAATGTGTGCTGCAATGAATCACCATGGGATCTTGCACCGCCATGCCCACCTAGGGGCCTATAACGCTGCCCGCCTCCTCGTCTTCCTGGATGTCCTGCATGACCTGCTGGTACCACCTGGCCAGATAGATGACCCACAGCGGATCGATCACGTTGTCATCTGGGACAATGTGGGCTTCCACCGGGCTGTTCAAGTGCGTGAGTGGTTCCAGGACCACCCACAGTTCTCCGTTCTATACCTTCCGCCCATATTCTCCTTTCCTGAATCCTATCTAGGAATTATTTTCAGCCTGGTGGTGGAAGGTATATGAACTGTCCCATAGGACCGGGTCTCACTGCTCCAGGCCATGGAGGAGGCCTGTGGCGACGTGAGTGTCGAGGCCTGTCAGCATTTTGTGTGGTTTTTAGTTTTCTGTGTGCAGTTTTGAGAAAGCAGTTATTGTTTTGAAAAACGTGTGTTAACAATTGTGAAAAACTGTAATTTTTGTGAAGGGGGGAGGGGGGGGTTGAACAGGCCGGTTTACAGTACTGTAATGTTCTCTGTGTGTACCGAAATAAACCTTTTTATGCTGCATATTTGTGTCCTGTTTCATGTTTGACTCTGAAAAAAGTGAGCCTACACTGAGACATTTTACAAAAGGAGAAATGGCTCATTCTCCAGAGTCACTGTCATTCATATGGTGTGTTCCATTTTGATGATTGTGTTTTCAGTTTTGCACTTCAGTGTGCTGTAAATGCTTGGTAGTGTGCAAGCAAATGCTTAGTTGTGTGTTCTCAATGAATGGTATGTGTGTGTCATTTGAAAACATGTCTGTGTGTACCAAATGAAAACACAAGTTCCATTTTGTGAACAGGTAAGAGATTTGATGGCAAAGAGTCACCTTGCAAAGGGAGTGTCAGGTTTAGCATTTTGTGTGTGAGGTTTTCAGTTTTGTGTGTGCAGTTTTGAGAAAGCCGTTATTGTTTTGAAAAACGTGTGTTAACAATTGTGAAAAACTGTAAGAGAAAATACTCTCACTGCTACTCAAGGTTCAACACACAAAATGGAGTATATTCATAAAGACCCACTGTTAGTTTAACAAGGCCATTCTCAAAATTACCGCTAAATCATCTACCCACAAACCTTCAGCATCGGACCACTCCTGCACAATTACTTGGCTTGAAATCTTACATGTAATTAGTATTTTTCAGGAATCTGGCAAAATAATAAACTCTATGAATCGAGATGCATAATTATGAAATGATTCATGAAAATTGCATTTGACTGCGGGACATAAAAACAGGGTTTAATCGTGTGTACCAATTCATGCTGTGGACAGAGCTAAGTGCATAAAGCAGTAAAAGGTCAGTGGTGAGTGGAACTGTAGGTGTACAGAGTAAAAAACGATTAAATTGAGAAGGATAATTTTTCTTATAATTTCCCGCTCTTTACAGGACAGAAACACAATGAAGTTGATTGTTTTCCCGGTACCTAGAGTCAAAGTAGTTTTTGTGTTATTTGATATATAAAGGTTATAAAAACAAACATAATGACTGTGGCTCAGTGTGGTTTGTGGCAAACAAAAGAAACAAGTGCTGTCTCTTCACAACACAACAACGAAACACCTCATAACTCTGATTGGCAGCTCAAGGGAAAAACCAGGTAGAGCATACTTTTCTTGAGTCTACAAATTGTCATCAACAAACATGTCATAATTATACTATAAAAATCTTGTTAGATCTGCAAGTGAATTGCTATTCATCTGCGGTAAGATATCAACCTCTGTAAATCCTATAAAAATGAAAGATGAAGACTTTTTTCCCAAACCAGACCTACAATTATTGTTATCTTGCAATGTCGGGCAGGCTACCAGACTTGTTCACAATGGCAATGTTGGTCGCAAATCAATCACGTAGAATTTTGTACCATTCATGATGCCAAGACGTTGAATAGTAATGACTCATAAGGACTTTGGTGCTCCTGTGACTATTCCTCTTGTGGCATGAATTAACTATAAAACTATCCGGTAAAATGTCAATCTGCAATGTCTATTGGCACAATTTGTTTTACAAACAATCATAGCTTACCCTAACCCCTATTTTTCATAATGACTCTGGTAATTACAGCCCCACAAAATCAGGCATGGCTGTAGACTGCTAGTCTTGTTTAACAGTGATCCCAGTCCTTGTCCAGCATTAACCAAGTGTCTCAGTTATACTAACCTTCATTTCATAGGCCAAAGTGACAATCTAACCATGTCAAGATATCATAGAAATATAAACTTATTCTGGGATCTGTTCTGATTAAATTAAACTAAATGCTTGTTTCTTGTGATATTAAATAATTGCAAAATGAATGTAGGCACTGTTCCTAACCCTCTAAATTAACTAACTGCCCTGATAATGGTGCAAAATATGAAGTACATGGTTTTTGTTGATCCAAAATACTTAGACATCTTGACCAGCTGAACATTGCATAATTTCTCTCTCAGCCCTCGCTCATCCTCAGGTTTACTGAACCAGCAGCTCCCAACACCAACGGCTGCTGAGCAGAGGGCTGTGGTTTGCACCCTGCAGCAAAGCCACTTTGGTCCAGTCTGGCACAGTCCAGCCCCAGGGCCAGACTCACTGGGGAATTTCAGCTGAATTCAATTTCACCTCTGGCCTCTGCAGCTTGAGCCACACAGACACAAAGGGCTAAGTTTCACATTGAACGTGAGAACCCCCTCATCTTCTGACCCCTATTACCATAACAACCGACCAGAAAATGGAACTCAGGGCGAAGGGAATGAGACAGGAGAGATTAAGTTGAGGCAAAATGGTTCATTTTTGAGACATCGGTTTACCTCTCTCACTCGCAGAGAGAGGGAATTTTCCGTTTTGTGCTGCTGTGACACACACAGCATGCAGAGACATCACCTGAAGGGTCACTCGAAGGAGTTACGAAACTGTACTTCAGCTGTATAAGAGTAAAAATATCTACAGTTCTAGATTTATTTCATGGAAAACATGTTCAATCCAAAGATCAACTTTGTGCCTGGCTTCTTAACTTCTGACTCCACAAGTCACATCAGCATTTCTCTTTAACCGCGTCAGTTGTTATTTCAGAATAGTATTATCGGCTCATTTTAATGGCATGACTGTTTTCAGAACATTTTATTAAAGGTTGTGGTTACAGGTATCCTAATAGTCAACATCTTTAAAAGAAGTAGCAACAGTGTTGTCCATCTTAACCAGGTTTGATCCGTGTTTTTACATGACTGAAAAAAGAGAGAGTGGTGGTTAAAAAATGAATAAAGGCAAAATTAGACAAGAGGACGAAGATCAGAATATATATATATATATATATATATATATATATATATAAATGGGATAGACTGTACATGTTTAGATGAAATTAAGTGAAATAAATGGTAACTATCAGGGGATTTGGGTTTAAAAAGGACAATGCCAATATTCTTTTTTTTTTAAATCAGATTCAAGATTTAACAGAAATCTGGTGCAGATACAAAAGCTGGCCATGCAAAAATAAAGCAGCCTGAGAGAGATACATGATCTGTAACTAAAATAAAAGGAACAGACAGCGATGCAAACAGCACCGCCAACATTGAACACACAATATGTTCTTATTTTCTCTTCTTTACAAGGCAGACCATCGGCTGCTTCCACTTCTTTCCTGCATCACTTCATTTGAAGTCTGTCATATATTGAGTCACACGAATACTTTCTATGTCGTTCACCATGAAAAACTCTTTCATCTGAGAGCTTCTTTCCTTGCAATAGCTTTTAGATGTAGCTTATCCATGGAGGTCATCGCAAGGAATGCTTCTAGCCACAGTTCCTCTTTCAGTTCATCTTATAGAAGTCATGCAGCACTGTGTTTGGACCAGGCTTATTAAAACAGTGTCCTTCAAAAGGCAAATGGCTAGATAGTAATGAAAAAAATTCTTCTAATTCCTGGTTTGACTCATGGTTTGACCCAGACCATCATTTTGGGAGCATGGTTTGGTTGAGATCTCGGTTTTGAAAACGATCACAATGTCAGTGCTGACTTGAATGTGCCTGATGGATTCTGCAATCTCAGAGTTATTATCGAGCTTAATCTCACTACACTCGCCTAACTCATAGTGGTAATTGTGGAATAAAAGGCAGTTTTGTGCGATTATTAAAGTAATGAGACCTCAACGGGCTGCACCTGCAGTGGTGTCGGTGTGTTGGGGTATGATGGTTGTGTTGCCTTGTATTGTGAAACGAGACAGTGGATGACTGAGCCTGGACCTGTAGTTTTTGTCCCTCTCGGTTCATGGTTTGTTACACCCCTTACAGACAGTGGTATTTCCCAAGGGACTGTCCACGATTTCCCCGGAAGGTTTAAAATTTAGAGGAATCCTCGAGCATAAACTGATATAAATATCTTTATCTTGTCTATGAATTTTTCAGTTTGCTCCTGACGTTTTGTAAATGTCTTTATTTTAATGCAATATTTGTCCTCATTTGTCAGCCTGGTTATAACTACAGCTTTACATGGTATAATATGATTTTGTTTATATGTCTTAACTTTCAGTATTGCACCTCTAAGCCGGGACAAAGTGCAATGTCAGCGTTGTGACATCATCAGTGATACAGCAAGTGTAGTTTAAAATAAAAGTGCGGTTAGAGGTAGGGCTGGTGTCTTGACAACTGCTCATCCCAAAAACTTCATAGTATTAACAGTTTTATTAAATTTAGTGTCATTCCTGAAATAAATGCATACATTGAAAGAATGTTGTACATGTTGTAGATTGCCTGGGTCACACGTGATGCTGGGAAACAAGTTTAGAGTTTAACATAAGGTATGTGATATATATAGATTTGAATACTATATATTGAGTCGTTTCATTTGGAATCAGTGACCAGACAAACCCCCCCCCCCCCCCAACCCTACATCTGCCTCAGAGCCTGTGGTCATTACTGCCCTCCAGACTGCTTTTATCATCTCTATAAATCTCTGCTGGCCCAGACTCGGCATAATGAGGAGACCTGCATGGCTGTCAACCTGCACCTCGCACCCCTGTCGAGAGAGAACAGAGGGGTAGGAAAAATGGTTGAGGGAAGCTGGAGAGAGACAGTCAGAGATGTAGAGTTAAAAAGAGAGAGTAAAGCCTCATGCGCCAATGCCACCTGACAACATTTAACATACTTCTTTCCATAACTCAATAATTTGTACCCTCAATTACTTCATTAGTTCCCTTGAATCAAATGATTTATACCATGACTAAATTGTGCTGTAAATGACTTAATTCAAGTTCAATTCAGTTCACAGTGTTATTTCAGTACTAGATTGGGACAGCCTATGTACTATAGATGTACTTTAGAATTTGGCTGTTAAACACAGTATTGGTACGTTGACGTTGAAGTTCTTTACAGCATAATTTACATCTTTCATGATCATATGATGGATGTTAGTTCATAGAGACTCAGCTTCGGTAGAACCTAAATCTAGCAAATGCACAGAAATAACGGCTTGGGCTAAATATTGTACAAAAGACAATTCAAAGAGGGAGGGATTATATCACTACATTCCAAAAACAATTCAGTACAGTATACTCAGCCGTAAGTCCGGCCATGATTTAAATTGTGAATGAAAGATTTGACCCAATATTGTCCTCCCTAACACGAATGGTCATTGCAAATTTGAGATGAATACTGTATATTTATGATGCATGTTTTTCATGTTTTAGTTCTCAGGCCCCTGGAAGTGTTTTCTGTAACATGACATATGTATGATCAAATAAATAAGCATTGGATTTGGAATAAAACTTATTTTTTATGTAAGGTCAAATTTGGTGGACAAAGAAACAATCATCTTTTTCAAACATTGCTTTCAGAAATAGACAAACACAGAAATCTCTCATAGCATAGACTGACCTTTTGTGATTGTAATAAAAGCTGCCTTTCACAACACAAAAAAACTGTTAAACAAAATTAGAGGAGTTTGCTTTATTGGCGGGTGGCCAACAACATCAAGGTGCATTACTGCCATCTACAGTGTCTTCTTCATCTTCTTCTTCTTTGCTCAGTCCACCCCTTCTTCTCCTTCTTTGTCCGGTTTATGTACTAAAACTGTCTGTTATTGTTTTTCTAGGAACTGCACCTCCTTGCAGCTGGCTGGTACGACTGCTTGGGGGGGAAGTGACAAACAGCTCTGGAGAGACAGACCAGCTCTGACCTCAGTGACCCAAGGTTAATGTGAGAGAGAGAGAGAGAAAGAGAGAGAGAGAGAGAGAGAGAGACGGAGAAAAAAAAACCTGTAAGCCAACTGAACTCGTCTACACTCTCGTGGGTTGTTTTTGATGTCAGACAGAAGAACGTTGCATCACTGCTGACGCCCGTGCAGCCGGTAAACGGAACACTCCCTGACAGCTGATGCATTGCACGGACCGCGGCCGGCGATGAACCCGGCAACAACAGCCCCGTCATCCAGCGGCAGCGCGGCACCTCCTCTGGTTCGGTCTCATGCCCTCCCACGCTGCCAGGAGCTGTCTCCGAACCGCCCACGCTCCGTTATGTAAGGGGATAATCCTCTGTAGTCATTAAAATGATGCACAACACTGGAGGTATACTGCCACATAACTATTTGATGTCTTTGGTGAAATCAGTGCATTAATGTTTGATAAACCTAATAACTCGCTGCAGATCAAAGCGCCATATATGAAATTCCTCCACTAACGAAACCCCCACTGGACTGTTATTAAAATGCAGAAGAATAGTTTAGGGGCTGCTGCTTCTCCCTCTGACACGTTAATGACCCCAGCGTCTCCAGACTCCCTGGCTCTTTCTCAGACATCTCAATCACCCTCCTCACTGCTGCAAGAGAAAAAACTCATTTCACATGAACACTGTGTGGCTCCTCCGACAGAAAGAAAATGGCAGCCTCTCCATCATCCAGCACACCATAAGCCTTCCTTTATTTCCCTTCCTCATTAAACTCTGAATAACTCAGTAGAGAGGCGGAGGGTGGAGAGACAAAAGTGATTGAATTCTGGTGGAGGAAGAAAAGCCCCTTGAGGTTGCCATTTTGAATGTGAGCCATGTTGAACAGGCTTCATCCAGAGATCCCGGAGACAATGGAGCAGCGAAGAATGGCCTATAGACAGAGCTCCAGACCAGCTGACCTACTGTAGATAATGTACCATCGGTGTTGTGTCATTGTACTGGGAGGCTGGGGTCATTATGATGACCCATCAGGACCTCGTAGGGAAGTGGGCAAAGGCGGAGGAATGAGCGGTGACAGGGAGGTCAGAGGCAAAGGGCGGCACCACACTTGATATCTCTGTTCCGAAGGTGTGCCGACACCATTCTCGTATTGAATGCAGCCCAATTATTTCGATACACCAGCAATCCTGGGAAAATGGGAACGCAAGACAAGAAAAATGGGTTTGACATTCAGCCAGGCGGGCTGAGGGAGGTAGCAAGTTCACAGCCCTTTCACAAAACATGGCTGCCTGCTGTGTGATGGATCATGGAGCCTCAGACGGGCCGTTAGGGGTGGGATTCGAGGAGGAACACATGGAGACCCGGTCCCCCCACGAAGAAGGGAGTCATCCTGACAGTTGAACAAATGAACTCCTGATGGTTGTGATGTATGCAGCTCCAACAGCTTTTTCTGAGTTGCCCCATACGGAGCCACAATACTGCGGCTACATAGAAGACAAGGCCGATGCTTGAAAAAACACCTCACATTCACACGTATTCTGAAAACAAAGAAAAATGTCCTGAATGATGTTTCTGAATCAATGCAGTTGAGACCTCACAATAGTGGCCCTCAACTGTAAATGACTTTGATTATTTAATTAAAATGAGGCAAACCTCCAGAAGTCTTGTGTCTTTAGATTCCAAAGAGCGACTGCAGGAGATTGATTTAGAACAGCAGAGGTCATGATTTGTCATTCTTTTCATTTCCTCTTTTGATGGGTCTTCCTTAATGATTCCCTCTTTTATAGATAAATGAGGACGACTATGAGAAATCTTGACTTGTAGGGAGTCAAGCATCGTCTTTCATTAGACCTTTGTCTTTCAAAATGTTTGTAATACAGATTTCTGTGTCAAAGCCCAATCTGAGATAACATGGATAATGGTTGGTTTGAAAAGCTGAACAGTACTAACTGTGACGACTAAACTGACCTTCAAAGCGTGTACAAAATCAGCGTAGTGCTCCTTTTAAAGTCCCACGTCTAAAATGATTATTTTTGCCACTTATATGAGAGCTTTAGTTAGGTTGGACCTACCTGAATAGAAAAGGAATTGTGTCTAATATAATTAAATAAATCTGAATGTTATCTCAAACTACACAAAAAACGAATCTTAACTGAAGGTGTCCCTCGGTTTTCAGCAGATTGATCAGAGGTCGAGGGTGCAGATATTATTTCCGAGGGTTAAGAGGGAACCTGTACAATCAAATAGCATTCAATATTGTCTCAATTTCTATGTAAGTTATGTATTTATCGGGTGAAATAAAAATGGAAGAGGTCAAAACTATTTAGAAACACTGAGGGACATTAACTTTCTTACAAATTATATGAAATTACCTTCAAAAAACTTTTTCTTGTAATGATCGCTTCTTGAAGTATCTTTATAGTTTATTTTTTTACAGATCCACCAGAAGGAGTCATTTGTTTCGCCAGTAAATCTTCACTTCATGAAAAAAGAAATATCAGCTTCAGTATGTCTGTTATTTCAGAGATGATGACTACTGCCGTTATTACTGTAAACATATTGTAAGTAAAGCTTATCAGTTATTAAAAAATCAGGAGGGAAAAATGTATAGGGACTAAACATAATTTTGAAATTGTATAACTAACTGCTTCCTTTCGGTGTCTAATGTCGAATACATTGCATTCTTTTTTGTGGTTGCTGTATGTATATTTATGTGCAAGATACCTGTAAAGTAAGCTAATCTGCATCTATTTGGATAATCAATTGACAATTTTACAAATTTTTAGAGCCACAGCATTTAAAACTCAAAATCTAACTTATTGGAACCAGTTGCTGCTCTTTGTCAAATCTCACAGTAAAACTAAATTTATATGAATAACAAAAGCAGTTTCAGGATGTAGGAAATTACTGTTTTTCACAATTGTCTTTTATTTTATCCCAAAATATGATCATTAAAATTATCAGCAATTTGATCAGAAAATGTATCTATTATTGGTAAATTTAGCCAGAAGCCCAAATTGCCAATAAAGTGCAAACACACACACAAACAAGATCTACAATAGTCCTTGAATATGACAATATAATAATAATAATAATAATAATAATAATAATAATAATAATAATAATAATAATAATAATAATAATAAGAAGAAGTAGAAGAAAAATACTAATTATAATATGAACTGTTCAAAATTCGATCTCTTCTTGGCAAAGTATTCATGGTGTACCCCACTTCCACAGCTCAGGAATAATAAACCTGTCAAAAACAAGTCTCCTGGGAAGCCACTGTTGACACTTAGTTGTCAGTGGCAAAGCATGCTGGGATGGCAAATGGGACAGGCCCTCAGGGGGCCCTCAGATGGAGGACAGTCACAGACAGGTGAGCTGTGTGTCGGGTTTAATATAAAATAATAATCAATAATAAAGTTTATGCCTTTGTTGACTTAAAACTAAATAGGTTTGACAGTTAAAGGTATCTTTAATAAATCCTTAATTGTAACTTTGATTAAATGAAGAAAACTATTAGATATTAATATTATAAAATTATTAGATTTGGGTAAATTAAGTTTAAGAGACGGCAGCAAGAATTTATAGGAATGAAACCAAACTAGTGGACAACCTCACTCATATTCAGTACAGACAATAGAAAGATGTTCTGTGACAAACACATTTAAGACCCCTCCACACAACTTGAAATGTAATCATGCCTCTGTCACAAGCCCTGCACCAAGAACACGCACACACACTCACACACACACACACTCACACACACACACACACACACACACACATACGAGGGAGAGTGAACAACCAGGCTACAGTGCGTCTCTGTGATCTCTCCCTTATCGTAACCACGTGTCAGCATTCATCAAGCTTGTCCTCCCTCAACACACGTGTGCACATGAACATCTGAGCTGGTCAACGGAACAGTGTCTGTACAGTGATGGAAGCCGCTGGAGTTTCAGTACTCTCACTCTGCTGACGGATGGTGCTGAGAGGAGATGCTGGGATGCACAGCGGCTCATTCAGTGTGTCAGTCAGTCCTGTTACACAATTCCGTGGCAGCACACACAGAGTTTTTTCCAAGTCATAAAACAAGCAGATGTAAAAGGACTGTATGCACAGTGTACACAAACTAAACAGGAGTTTGAAGGCAGTACAAAAAAAGCAAGAAGAAGGAAACAGAGTGAGCAGTTGTTGGGTCTTCCCTGGGCACTGACCTGGACAGCATAGCAAACACAGCGCCGGTCAGCCTCTCATCTTGCTGCTCCTCTCAGATTTCACAGTCCAGCTCCCTCCTGGCCGCCTTTTGAAGTTGGTCCCTCCGCTGTTTGTGAGGTAAAAGTCGTTGGCAGAGGAGGGAATGAGGGAGAGTGAGAGGGAGATGAGGTGAAGTCTTTGTCTCTTGCCTTTTTCCCCTTCATCCTCCTCTTCCTCTTCTTCTTCTGAGTCTATTAACTTCCCCTTGTGTTCTTCACAAGCTGAAATCTGCAACTCCTCTTGCTCTTCCATTGCATAAAAATCAAATAAAAAATGAACACACACACATACAAGCTACTGGGAGAGGAGGAGAAAAGGGACATAATAGAGAGAGAGAGAGAGAGAGCAGCAACAAAAGTCTCAGTCACCTTGTCTCCCTCCTGTTCAAATTTAGAGGCTGCTTTTCAGGCTGCAAGGCAAACTCTACTGGGCATGCCCACAACTAAGCACACTTTGTAATGAACACTCACTTCTTGTGTTCTCCCTCCTCCCTCACGGCTCTTTCTCTCCCTCCCTTCCCAACCCGGTCCTCCCTCCCCCCCTCCTTGCAGGTCTCAGTACAGCAGGGATTAGGAATGCTGCTTGGACCTATGTCAGAGAATAATGAAAATAAATAGTGCAATGCAATTTAAGATAAAATTGAAAAGAAAATATTTAACATCATTTCAATCACAAATTTGCTCCAACTGCCAAAAATACCATTATTACTTATGTGCAGCATATTTTCAGTCCAATAATTCAGTCATGTGCAAGTTAGATGGCTGTCTGGACTTCAGAGATGTCAAATTTCATCAAAACTGATGGACATGTCACTCGAAATGGCAAGGCAATTGATTTGATTTTGTGTGTTATTTCTGCTTTAGTGAGACAAAAACATTATCCAGATCTGTATGGCATTCTACTTAAAGTATGCCTGGGTGGGGCTATGTTGTGCCTTATTACAGATCCCACCAATACACGTGGAGATATGACTAAACCTAAAGTAGATACAGGAGCCGCCAAGCATTGCGTCCTCTGGTCTGTGTGACGTCTGTGACGTCAGCCTCGTGTCTGTGCTATCTCAGGCTCAGCTGACCCAGATTCTCCCCAGCACACTATCAGGACATTATGTATCAAACCCAGGCTATGGAATGAGGACAACATGTTCAGAGGGTGACAGACAGTGGTAGAGAGAAATCCAGGCAGATAAAGTTCCCCTGGCATCTGTATTGTGCTTCTCAGTAAAAGAGGCTACATAATAAACACTATCAAAAGGGAAATTGTAAAATTGTAATTCAAAGAAAAGCTTTGGAATAACCAAAAACATTAAAGCCAAATTATATAATTAACTGAATAATTATGTGGCCAGAGCAGCTGTTCAGGCCAGGAGGATGGAGACAATGTAATCCTGGAGCCATCCTGAGCAGACAGCAATCCATCTGCACCTTCCAAAATGTGGCAAGCAGGACCAGGTCAAGGAGGAAGAGTTCCAGACGGCTGGAGGCCTGACCCTGAGAGGGCAGAGGTCATGGGAAGCAGTGGGTCAATATGAAAATGAGAGGTCAATGCCATTGCTGGATAAGCCAGAGCCGCATGTGTCTGGGTCGCAGAGGTTGATGGAGCGATGGGGAGTGGCAGAAAAGTGTAAAGAGGTCAAAATTAAAAGCTGCAAAGTCGAACAAAGGAGGCGATGGGCCAGTCAAGCTTGCGGGAGTCACAGTCAAGCTTAATTCAGAAATACTGTGAGTAGGAAAAAAGGAGCAAACGTCAGCTCCACAACTTTCACTCATTTAAACAGAAATCAAGTGAGTATGTGCCTTAATGGAGGTAGTTTGTACAATAAAGGCCAAAGTGTTTATAAGTCCAAACATGAGGTGGGAAAAACCCTACCATCATAACCTCTTCCTGGCTCCCACTGCCAGAAATCTGTTTTTGTGTGTTTCTGTGGCCCTCAGAAAAGGCCCTGCATATTTTCCACAAAGGTATTCTTAATGTTTAAACCAACATATGCACACGGATCCGTGATGCCGTTTAGACAATTGTACCACGACCCCGTACTTCTGCTAAGATGTCAGTGACTGTGGTGTCCTGGTTCATCTGCTATGAGGTGTTACTCATAGGTCACAGAGGATGGCAAAGAAGCTGATGTGAAGACTTTCTGCATTTCAAAAACATGTTGTGTTTTGGCGCAGTGCTTCAAACCAATTTATTTCTTTTGACAGCTTCAACTCAGACATATCAACATTAGAAAATAGATGTCAGAAAGTAGTCTCACCAATGAGTCCAAAAGACACCCAAACCCACTTAGTTCTGACTAACCAAACCCCAGTTCAAACTACATGCCAGTCAAGTTGGGTAGGGTCCCACTGTATTGCTGAGGATGTCAAATGTCTCGTATCCAAGAGGATCGGAGGGGTCATGCCATCAGATCTGACCATGTTGTACATCACACTCATTTGATATTCCTGCTATTTCGGACCAAGATTGCTGTTAAATTTTATGGCTCATGGTTCTGTTGCTAGTGTGGATGTCAATGCTGGAACAGGTCTGACTGTCCTTTGGTTCCTCTTTTAAATTGATATATGTTGACTTTAAGTGGGGTTTCCAACGGTCCCTTTTATGATCCGACCCTCTTGGACTGGAGAAGACCTCTGATTAACAGGCCTCTAGCCATGCAGCTCTCCAGTTAACTCTTGGCAACTCCTGTCAGGAGACTCCGCTGTCAGGAACAAAACCGACAAATTAGCCTTGGCCGTGTCAAAACCATCTGAGCCTGCGGACCACACTGGCCTGCTGCTCCGAGCTCAATACTGGCTCATTAGCCTGCTCATCCTGGCATCTGAGGACCTGTGACCTAAGCTATTGTCTGGCTTGAGCCTATCCTGGTGTGAGCCTCAGCTCTCAACAAAGACTGGTCATTATATTTGGCTTGGCTGCCCCCCTCAGCCACAACATGCAGCCCCCAGCAGCCTGTCCTGGACTAAATGAAGTGGGTCAGGCAAACATGACGCACTGCTCATAAACTTTAACCCCGTCAACGACCACCACCCCATCGACCTGCCACCCCAACCGGGCAAGGAATGACATGCTGTTTACAGGCAATAGACGTGCTCCTGTGCAAACACAGATGTGTGAGGTGAACTGCAGCGAGCCAACACTAAATGCATAGTGAGGGGCGGTGGACAGCAATACTGGTGGCAAGGCAGTTATTTAGTTTTTTCATTCTCTCAGTCAATAAACCAATAAGGAGTAGCTAAGGAACAAAAAGACATGTTGAACTTGCTAAGCAGTGTTGCGTCTGTATGTTATAGTGTCGTCTATTGATCCTACCATACTAATGTAAAACAAGAAATTCATTCATGTTGAGAATGAGGTCACTATGATCTAATTCGGAATGGACATGACAATAAAAAGCAATCAAAATGACTTAAAACTGACCTATTAGCTCAGGAATCACAATCAAGCAACGAGCTACTGTAACAATAGATAAACTGTAGGTAATGTGTCCCAAGGCGATCCTCAAGTCACGGCAGGGAAATCTCAAACTAATAAAGAGCAGATAGATACAGTTTGTTTTCCAGCCCTTAGAATCAATGTTGACAAAGTAGGATATCCATTGCAAAACTGCACCACCACACCTGTAAAATATACTAGTAAATGTCATTCATTTCATAAACCAGTTAGTTTAGGATTCGGATCAGAACAGATTTAAAAATGTATTTTTCAGCTGGTAGAAAACATCTCCTAAACACTTGGTTCATACAACTTATGAGCGGATGTGAAATGGTCATAATTCCTCTTTCACACACAGTCACCCATTGATAAAGCAATTAATTGATCTCACAATCAATTGTATTGATGGTGTGCTGCCGGTATTGGCAGGGTATGGTTGGACGCTATCATAATGACAAAACAGCTCAAAGTATCATCAGCACAAATGAGGGAACAGCCATTTTGTAAACCCCCTGCAGCCCGCTGTAACAACACATACTGTAACACAGGATCGTTCTAGAGACATAGGCTTATCCGCAGAGGCAGTGTAAGGGACAGAGTGTGTTGAGACTAGTGACTTGAGTTAAACTACAGGAGATGAAACATGAAACAAGGCGATGGACTGAGAAGTGGCAATACAGGCAGCACAAGACTTCCCTCTTGTCCTTTGCAGTGGCTGTTAAACAGCCAGTGCAGGTGGAGGGAACACATGGATGCAGCACTAGCACCACCCGTTGGACTAAAATCCTACTGCAGTTAATCTATTGCGGGATCGACCTCTGAAAATCCTTTGGCTATATAGGATGTCTGTGTGTGGTAGGGAAATATTATTATATACTTATTGATGCATATAGATGAATATTTAAACAGCATATTAACTTTGTCCCAACTCCAGGTCCAGCACTATACCTCCGGTGGTTTTGGGTGTACAGTGTGATCACACTGGTGATGAATAAGAAAGCTCAGAGAATAAGTTTTAATAACTTCTGATTGTAGTGAAGCAGCCTGTTTCACTGCAAAACAACTATAGGGTCATATGAAGTATATAGATATTATACAGCAGCTTTTGACATGTCACAGGAAACATGGGGACGTGATAAGTGATTTTCATAATTAATCGGATCCCTTCAGAGTTCCTACAACACACTGCATTGAGCAAGTGCCAGAGGTGATAATCTACGAACAAATCATTAAAATTGAGTCTGATTATAGTAAATCATTGTTGTCACTGTCACACTGTCAACGCTCTTGTGGGATATCTGTTGCAGAAAGGCTGCTGAGCTCTTTTCTGTGACACACACAATAGAGGGGGAATAGCTGGAACTATGAAAGCCCCCCCCCCCCCACACACACACTCACACACAGTATCTTCTCAAGTAATGTAAAAAAAACTGGTCCAAAATGACATCTTGAAGTTACTTGCTCTGTCAGATCAACAGACAATCCAAAAGATGTATTTTTTATCCTTTATTATGATGTAAGCACTTCATTTAAGAGAAGCAAGCGTTTGTTATTTTAACTTAAAACACTCAAGGATTCATTTATATATTATTAAAAAAGTAAAGCAACCAATAAATCCATTAACTAAACCTTGAGATTTTTGTTGTTATATAAACTGGCTGTGGCGCCTCTGTTAGAAGCTAAATGCTAAATGGACGTTTTACCCTTTCTTATCAAAGGCTTGCAAGCTGTTCTGTAGCCGTCTAAACATAAATCTACGTAGAGTGATCTCAGACAGTTATTCCTCCGAGCCGTCGTGACCTACCTGCTCAGTTGCAAGTCGTCTAGCAGGAGGTTCTGGAGGCTTCTGAATTCCTCTGGTTGAACCAGGACCGCAGCTCTGAGCAGCAAAACCACATCAGCTCCACTTTTATAGTCTGAATCCTGCAGCAGACCGAGAATTGAGTGAATAGATTTCCAAGACAAAACCCACACTTCAATCGATCCGACCTTGAAAAGAAGAAATACATTGTCATCGATGATGCTCTTTGTAGGGGAGTGATTCACATGCCAACAGACGACATCAATCGGTGCTCTATTAAGAGACACTCCTGTCATTACACGGAGAAGGTTATCAGACCATTTGGACTCGGCACTGCAGTCGATAACGTGAGGAAGTACAACTGGAGTTATTTGATGTGGGGATTGAGGATTAAAGTATGATATGGATATTCTCCAGACAACATTTTTTTGTTTTCTAAATCAGACTATTAGCTACATGCCCACAAGATACAATTGGGTTTCCCTGCACTTTATTGTTGAGAGGTTCCACCTTCTTTATTGAAAAAAGACAATTATGATTATTCACATGTATTAAGGCCTATTGAGCTTTCTGAACAGGCACGTTAGATTAGATTCGATTAGATTCAACTTTATTGTCATTGCACAGTACAGGTACTTATACAACGAAATGCAGTTTAGCGTCTAACCAGAAGTGCAAAAAAAGGAGTTAAAGTGCAGGGTATTGTGCGTATTTGAAATGGAATGTAAATAAATAAGATATTAACAGTAGCAAATATATATGGAATAGTACAGTATTAACAGGTACTGTATGATATAAGAACTATGAGCAGTAATAAAGGAAATAGTACAGTATTGAAGGCTTTTGTATGATATAAGAACTATGAGCAGTAAGTAATATACATATCTGAAGTAGTACAGTATTACAAGTATTGTATGATATAATAACTTTAAGCAAGATAAATATATAAAAATATATAAATATGAATATACTTTAGGCAGGATAATACAGTAGTAAAAAAAAGTTACAGTGTAGTGCAAGTGTTCAAATGTTCAGTGGTTGGAGGAGGGTGTGTGTTAAAAAAGTAACAGTGTAGTACAAGTTTTCAAATGTTCAGTGGTAGGAGGAGGGTGGGTGGCCGGGGGGGGCTGCTGCTATCACTGCGGTGCAGAGTTAAGCAGGGTGACAGCTGCAGGGATGAAGCTGTTCCTGAACCTGCTAGTCCGGGAACGGAGGACCCTGTAGCGCCTCCCAGAAGGGAGGAGGGCAAACAGTCTGTGGCTGGGCTGAGAGCTGTTCTTGACAATGCTGCGCGCTCTCCGAAGACATCTCTTGCACATGGTCGACAGTTTTAATGAAAGGCTGCTTCCATGCTGAGAAAAGAAAAAGGGGCCTTAGTTATCTCCAGAGATACTGTCAATGATAATACGTGATCAATCACAAATTAGTATCAAAGCTCTAAAAGAAGAGCACTATTAAATAGCAATGATTCAGCCTTCTTCAATAATTGCTTTGGATTTTATTGTAGGTAACCAAAATCCTCCTGTTTGTTTTCTGTGACCCCCATAAACTAGATTTAAGGAGGCACTGGAGTGTCCCAGTGGGAGTTCTGGGCAAAGTTCACATATTTGCTTCTTTGACTTATGGAAGCAAATATGTGAACGTGTGAGCCACACTTTGTAGAGCTTCGGCCCAAATTTCATCATGCAAATGACCATAATGAAGACAGTTTAACTAAATAACAGACATACCTACTATCATCACGGCTGGTAAAAGACCTGAGACTTATAGGCCCTACAGCCCTGATGCATGGGAGCAGTTTCCTCTACGAAAAGTATCAGGAATGCATCCGAGGATCCTTATTACTATTCTCTTTAGTCATTGAAACTCTAACCATTTTCTAACCTGACTCGAGCTCTTTACTTACATCATAAAGATTTTGCATCATTCATTTTAAAGACAATTGTTTGCTCCTCAGTGAAGGTTTTAGTTTGAATCTCTTTTTTATTGGCAGAGAATGACAAAAATTTTACAAATGTGAGTTAGAGCAGTAACACCATAATGTATTAAACCTCCTCACTTTGCTTACACATCAATATATCAACGTATATTGTACTAATGTTATATTGCTAATGATTACATTTTATTGAATCAACTATTGTTATTGTTTTATTCCCCATCACTCCAAACAAATCAAACAAAACACCTGAGCAAATAACAGGAATTAGCAAAAACCATCCACTGACAATTAAATGTTATATCAACAGATTCTATTTTTGTCGGGTGAAGAGCTTTTAAAATTAAACTTTTACAATGTTTCAAATATACCACTCACCACTTCACATTCAACACTCTCCAGCTCCATCTGCTGTGGGTCAACAAGATTACCACATCCTGGCTTTTCTCAGTATGTGTTGTGGTTTCAGTCTCCTTGTTTATGAGCTTTGCAGGGAACAGCCAATGAGAAGAGACCAATTAGATGTTCGATGGCAGCACACAGGTTTCCTGCTCAACCTGTGTCTTGTAGCCTACTCTGAAGCAGGAGTTGCAGTTATCGACGTAGCTCTATGTTTAACTTCAAGTTTTCAATTTTACGAAGCTGGTTTACTCACCATGGTTACTTGCTAAGCGTTAACCTTCTCAAGATAACAGATCAAAACCTGTCAACGACCGAACTCCTGACCAATCAGATGACTGGAAAACCAGAATCATCGAGCTACAGGATCCTGACAGGGACAAAGGAGGTTGGTCTTTAGCAAAGTGAGAAATAATGTCAGCAGATATTTAAAAGATGAGTTGAATCTTTCATAGAGAGCTTCTAATGAATGTATTAAACCTTCTCACTTTGCTTACACATCAATATATCAACATATATTGTACTAATGTTATATTGCTTATGATTACATTTTATTGAATCAACTATTGTTATTGTTTTATTCCCCATCACTCCAAACAAATCAAACAAAACGCCTGAGCAAATAACAGGAATTAGCAAAAACCATCCATTGCCAATTAAATGTTATATCAACAGATTCTATTTTTGTCGGGTGAAGAGCTTTTAAATTCTGTGACTTTTACAATGTTTCAAATATAACACTCACCACTTCACATTCAACACTCTCCAGCTCCATCTGCTGTGGGTCAACAAGATTACCACATCCTGGCTTTTCTCAGTATATGTTGTGGTTTCAGTCTCCTTGTTTAACTTAATGAGCTTCGCAGGGAACAGCCAATGAGAAGAAACCAATTAGATGTCCGATGGGGGAAGAGCGTGGAGAGCACAACACTCACAAACCTGCCGTGAGATCACCGTTCACCGTGGACTCCGACGCCGCCTCTACCTATCCCCCACCACTACATACTAGCCCCCTACCCCCTCACACACATGGCACAACATTCTAACGGCACTAGCCTCCACACAAAATGTCTAAAAGAAGCAAATACCAGAATTATAAAAAAAAAAATACTTACATTTCCCTCGTCTTCAGTATTGCGATGGAAAGATGGCACCGACCCCTCTTTCAATAACAAACTTTTTAGAGAATCCGTTGTTATATTGGCCCAGGTTGATAAAACAGTCCGATTCAAAGTGGTGGCAGGAACGTTGCCATCACATATGAACTCAATCCATCTCAATCTTGTGTCTTCTGAAGCTGGAGTCACATGAAGATATTTGTGCAGCTGACCACTGAGCATCTCGGTTGTCAAATTCGATTCATGCTGCTAGTTAGATAATCCAAGTGTTTCCAAGGCTTGCAAGAATGAAATGGCTGCCGGACACTGATAGACTGTCTAAAAAGTGGGTGGGTCCATCTATGGGTGGGTCAAGTGGTAGTGGGGGAGTGCATAGATCTATGGGGGCATGGGCATGTTGCGACTATGACGTCTATTTCGGTCGTAATTCCATTGGACGCACTCTAGCACATAGTTTCTGAAATAGAGGAACCACAACAAATCGTGTGAGTTGTTTTTTTCCAGAGTTTTTGGGAAGGTAGACATGCCAGATACACAAAATAATGTGTAGAAGCACTACAAAAGTGGAATATTCATAATATGTCCCCTTTAAATAAGGAAGGTTATCACTCCATTTTGCAACGCCATGCCATACCCTGTGGACAGCGCTTGATTGGAGCCAATTTCCTTCTACAACAGGACAATGACCCAATGCACCACCAAATTATGCAAAAACTATTTAGGGAAG
Organism: Platichthys flesus; assembly: GCF_949316205.1. Classification (NCBI taxonomy): domain Eukaryota; kingdom Metazoa; phylum Chordata; class Actinopteri; order Pleuronectiformes; family Pleuronectidae; genus Platichthys; species Platichthys flesus. The sequence goes on along the minus strand of NC_084948.1, from coordinate 10,240,735 downwards.
AAGCAGGCAGCTGGTAAGCTGTCTGTAATGGAGTGGCCCGTGCAGTCACTAGATCTCAACCCAATTAAGCTGTTGTGGGAGCAGCTTGACCGTATGGTACGCAAGAAGTGCCCATCAAGCCAATCAAACTTGTGGGAGGTGCTTCAGGCGTGGGTTGATATTTAACAGTAACCTCAACAAATTAACAGCTAGAATGCCAAAGGTCTGCAATGCTGTAGTTGCGGCAAATGGAGCATTTTTTGACGAAAGCAAAGTTTGAAAAACAAAATTAATATTTCAAATAAAAATCATAATTTCTAACCTTGTTAATGTCTTGACTATATTGTCTATTCATTTTGCAACTCATTTGATAAATGAAGAGTGAGTTTTCATGGAAAACATGAAATTGTCTGTGTGACCCCAAACTTTTGAACGGTAGTGTATATATAATACTTTAAAAGGCTCTAGACGAATTTTATTTGGTGGAAGAGGGGGCAAAATGGCTCTATTGATAGTAAAGGTTGCTTAGTACACTGTTTTTCACCTGCTCTTCAAGTGGAGCAAAATCGTAGTGTGAATGACAGATGAAAAACAAAAGGAGAAACTGTAACAAGGATGTCTTGACATTCAATCTCCATAACATCATTTGAAATAACATGTTCGAATTTTACAGCATACCTGCAGTCAGAGTCCCAGGACGCAGCAGCAGCAGCAGCAGCAGCAGCAGTGCTGCAGAGTAGAGGGCAGGCTTCATCATCATCAAGGCTGTGGTTTTATTCCCTCATCACTGTTTACATACTGATGTGGTTTCCCGATAATGTTTTGCGATGTTTTCCCAAGTGACACCTTGAGGTGACATTATAAAATATAGTCTGCACTGGTAAAAGTCAAAGGGATTTTACTAACTTACTCACTACTCACCTCGCTGAACTGGCATTCTCTAAAGGCGTATGTATGCACAGATGCACAAAATAATCAAGTGAATGAATTTGGATAAGACATGCACGAAGCAACAACATTTAAATCATTAACATTCATATTAATTAAATTGTTTATTTTGGGGTCACATTAAAATGCTGTGTATATTAAATATCAACAAGAAAGCAAAAATAACAAAGTAATAACTGAACTTATTGTCAGACTGGCTGTGTTCCAAATTTGCAATCTGTACCTCTGAAGACACTTCTTCAGCACCGTGAAATGAAATGAAAGCATTTCTGCAAGTTCCACTTTGATCAATATGATTCCATTTAGAAGCCCACTTCTTTTTGGTGCTGTGTTTCTGCTCTGGAGGTTATAAATACATGCATATATACATTGGACATATATAACAGTGTTATATTTCTAGGGTGGGTCCTAACTACTGAACATGTGTGAAGATATTCTCTGTTTTTCTCATGCAATGACAGTTTTACCAAGCCAGTATAGCAGAAAGATTCAGTGTTGTTCAACATATAAAAAAGACCAAAAGCAGTTTTCTACCCAGATCCAGTGTGTTGGCTCATTATTGTCATAATCTTAATGTCATAATTTGACATCTTATCTATTAATACTTTGTTTATGCTTTTTTTCCTGAAGCTTTCAGGGCAAATCTCGACCCTGCTACATACCAAACAGCTACATTCATCTGTACCAATGCAGCGCCATTTTACCAGAAGGCTGAAATGGCATTTTGAAAATAGCTTATTGGAGCATTTTGTTTTGCTTTGTGAATGTGATAGATTGTAAATTATGTGAAAGGCTGAATTTAATTAGTTGTAACTGAGCCTATCAGTGTCAGACTGTGAAGCAATTACCTATCTTAGCTTAGCATAGCCTTACGCCACACTCTTAATAAAGGCTTTGGGTTTGCATAGTTATTAAAATCACATGTTTAAGTTGTTTTGTATTTTACTCTTATTTACCTATTTATACGGTGGCCGAGGTCAATGCACTGCAACAAAACACAATGTATATAGAAATAAACACATGCATGTATACATCTATTTATATTCATTTTAGAAATATAATCTTTTTTTTAGAAACAAGATAGACAATAAACACAAATATATGTTTATAATGATAAGCCAAAGACATATCATTATTTTATGCGGAAAACAAACAAAATAAATGAATAATAATGATGAAAATAATAGAATATAAAATTAAAAAAGATGAATAGGTAAATACACATATACACCCTATAATAAACCTGAATATACCCTTTAATATAGTGTAATAAAATATATAATAATAGGTGTTATAATATAATGAAGAATAAAAAGCATCATCATAGTTAATATGCATCTCTTCAGGGATGAGGTGAGGCACCTGACCAGGCGAGCGTTACAGTTTTTTTCAGTCGCTAACAAGCACAACATCGGTCCTTTGTGGCCATACCATTCACACATTTCATGTTGTTTTCACACAATATGCAGTCAGTGAACACATTTATATAATGCTTACATTTTCTTAACAGACAAGCTATACCTCCAAACAAAATTATGGATTGTTTTTGTATTATTTACAAATGTTAACACACAACATCCCACAATTGCAAACACAATATTCCAAACCTTAGATACAGTATAACAACCTCTGCTTCTGTAATAAAGTAATATCAGTTCTAAAACAATATATCTCAGCTGATAATAAACAAACAATTGAATAATTGACACACAGCTGATGTATGTTGGGTATATTGGGTCAACCACAGCTGATTCAACTCTGGCTTAGAATCAATGTCATTACTAAAAGGAGGACTTTGAGGAGTGATGTTTTTGGAAACAGAAACCGAAAAAGATGTCTGGACGAGGAAGAGTTAGAGCAAGGGGCCCAGGGAGAAGAGCAGGCCCAGTGAGAGGAGCAGTGAGAGGTGTAGTAGTGAGAGGAGCAGGAGTAGTGAGAGGAGCAGGAGTAGTGAGAGGAGCAGGAGAAGTGAGAGGAGCAGGAGTAGTGAGAGGAGCAGGAGAAGTGAGAGGAGCAGGAGTAGTGAGAGGAGCAGGAGTAGTGAGAGGAGCAGGAGAAGTGAGAGGAGCAGGAGTAGTGAGAGGAGCAGGAGAAGTGAGAGGAGCAGGTGTAGTGAGAGGAGCAGGAGTAGTGAGAGGAGCAGGAGAAGTGAGAGGAGCAGGAGTAGTGAGAGGAGCAGGAGAAGTGAGAGGAGCAGGAGTAGTGAGAGGAGCAGGAGTAGTGAGAGGAGCAGGAGAAGTGAGAGGAGCAGGAGAAGTGAGAGGAGCAGGAGTAGTGAGAGGAGCAGGAGTAGTGAGAGGAGCAGGAGAAGTGAGAGGAGCAGGAGTAGTGAGAGGAGCAGGAGAAGTGAGAGGAGCAGGAGTAGTGAGAGGAGCAGGAGTAGTGAGAGGAGCAGGAGAAGTGAGAGGAGCAGGAGTAGTGAGAGGAGCAGGAGAAGTGAGAGGAGCAGGTGTAGTGAGAGGAGCAGGAGTAGTGAGAGGAACAGGAGAAGTGAGAGGAGCAGGAGTAGTGAGAGGAGCAGGAGAAGTGAGAGGAGCAGGAGTAGTGAGAGGAGCAGGAGTAGTGAGAGGAGCAGGAGTAGTGAGAGGAGCAGGAGTAGTGAGAGGTGCAGGAGAAGTGAGAGGAGCAGGAGAAGTGAGAGGAGCAGGAGTAGTGAGAGGAGCAGGAGTATTGAGAGGAGCAGGAGAAGTGAGACGAGCAGGTCCAGGGAGAAGAGCAGGCCTAAGGAGAGGGCAAGGTAGAGGTATAAGAATGCGTGGTGGTGGCATTCTAAGGGCTACAAGGGCAGTGGTGACTGATGGAATTCGTGCCACTATCATTGACCATGTGATAAACCACGGTCTTTCACTAAGGGAGGCTGGTGAAAGAGTACAGCCCAATTTGGGGCGGTCAACGGTTGCGTCAATTATACGCATCTTTCAACAAACCAACAGGTAAGTTTTCATTTTACATGGATTGTTTCTATTCTCACTTGACATGTCAATGAGGCCATACAGTAATGCATATGTTGATTTTTTTTGTCCCTCAAAAGAATGCAACGTCTTCCTCCCTCTGGGGGAAGAGGTAAGCTCCTTAATCATCAACAAGAGCTTGCCATAGTAGATATGGTTGTTGCAAATAACGCAATTAAACTGCATGAGATTCAAAGCAGAATTTTGGAGGACCAAGAGATATTTCACAATATCAATAGCATCAGCCTCGCAACCATTACGCGGACATTGTCCAAACACAGAGTGCGGATGAAACAGCTCTACACTGTTCCCTTTGAGAGGAACAGTGAGCGAGTCAAGGTGCTACGACAACAATATGTCCAGGTATAGTGTGTATATTCAATTCAATGTACAGTTCTATAAGCTTTGCACTTTTCAAGTAGGTAACCTACTCAGTAATAGGTTACAGTACTGTATGGTATATAGTACTATAATGGCATGATTTACATAAATTTTGTTTCAGAGAGTTATGGAATTGGAGGCCAACCAGGCCCCTCATGAAGTCGTATACGTGGATGAGGCAGGATTTAATCTGGCCAAAAGGCGTCGACGTGGAAGAAATGTCATTGGAAAAAGGGCCACAGTTGATGTTCCTGGACAGAGAGGGGCAAATATCACTATGTGTGCGGATATTTCAAATGCAGGATCACTCCTCCACAAATGTCAGGTTGGACCTTACAACACCGAGCGCCTCCTTGCTTTTCTCGATGATCTCCACCAGTGCCTGGTTCCAGAGCAGGATCAGGAGGGTGAAAACAGGAGGACCTTCGTTATCACCTGGGACAACGTGGCCTTCCATCACTCACAAGCAGTTACAGCATGGTTTGAGGTCCACCCAAGACTGATTTGTCTATTTCTTCCACCCTATTCACCTTTCCTCAACCCCATAGAGGCGTTCTTTTCTACATGGAGGTGGAAAGTCTATGACCATCAGCCACATGACCCTCCTTGAAGCCATGGATGCTGGCTGCAGGAACATCACAGTTGATGATTGTCAAGGGTGGATCAGGCATTCCAAGCGGTTTTATCCAAGGTGTATCGCCTTGGATAACATCAGATGCGATGTGGATGAAAACTTGTGGCCTAACCCTGAAGATCGCAGGGATTAGATAAAGGAATTTTGTGCTTTTTTTTAGTTCTCCCTTTTTACTGGGCTTTTTGGTGTTGCTTTTTTGTTCATGGATATTTTGTTAACTTTAAACAATACTGTAAAACGTTTTCTGTTGTATCATACTGTAAACAGTATTTCTACTATACCTCCTGTAGTAAACAGTAAAGAAAAAAAAACTGAGTCGCTTTTTACTGGAATGCTTTTGAATGTGAACATTACATGTGGATATACAGTACAGTTCCCAACCAAAAAATTTGGCGTAAAAAACAGTGGATTGCATGTTTTGCATGCAAATACCTGTAAAACTGAAACATAAAAGTCTATGCAGTTTTTGTAATGTCCACAATAGCCAGTATTAATTGATTGGCTGCATGTTCCTTGTGAAGTGAAAACAAGAGTTATTCTTTGAAAGAATAATTTCATTTTGAGTCAGATGTCCAGTGTTTTGGTAAAGTTAGTGTGTGCAGAGAAAGATGTCTTCTATTTTGAAATAAAGAGTTAGTATATAGTTAACAAAATGTGCTTTTGAGAAGAAAATTATCTATTTGGCCAATTGTGGTTTGTAGGTGTAAGTCCGTGTTAAGAGTTTAGAAAAAGTATTTTAAGTATAGGTAAGCGCTCGTTAGCGATGGAAAAAAACTGTAAATGGGTTCGCTCATTAGCATGCAAACTTTAGTGGAAGCAGAGGAGGAATAGAAATAGAAACAAGCGTTAACATTGGTGATGCTCTGGAGACAGCTCATGGAGAGCTGAACTAGCCGGACTTGTCACTACAAGCTGATACATTGAATATGTGTCTTGAAGTTCTTTGCTTAGTAAACAGAACCTTTTTTTAAATCATCTATAGATCCCCATCCTATGACCCCATCACTGTGTGTGTGTGTGTGTGTGTGTGTGTGTGTGTGTGTGTGTGTGTGTGTGTGTTTGTGTGTGTGTGTGTGTGTGTGTGTGTGTGTGTGTCTGTGTCTGTGTCTGTGTCTGTCTGTGTGTGTGTGTTTTATTCCCTCATCACTGTTTACACAATGTGATGGGTTGAAGTGGTTACCCGACAATGTTTTCCAAGTGACACCTTGAGGTGATATTATGCAATAATGTTTTCACTGGAAAATGTTGGTAACCGTACAATGACCAACGACTTGCAAATAAATGTCAAGGTGAGTTTACTTATTTACTCACTACTCACCTTGCATTCTCTAAAGGCATACATATGCAAAGATGCACAAAATAATTAAGTGAATGAATTTGGTTAAGACATACACGAAGCAACAACATTTTAATCATTAAAAGTCAAATTAATTAAAATGTTTATTTTGGGGTCACATTAAAATGCTGTGTATATTAAATATCAACAAGAAAGCTAAAATAATATAACAATATAATGATAACTGAACTTTTAATGATATAGAATTAAAAAAGTGGTCCGACCTCTGATAGGCTGAGTTCCAAATTTGCAATCTTTACCTCTAAAGACAATTCTTCAGCACCGTGAAATAAAATGAAAGCATTTCTTCAAGTTCCACTTTCATCAAAATGATTTCATTTACTAGCCCACTTCTTTTCGTTGCTCTGGTTCTGCTCTGGAGGTTAAACATACATGTATATATACATTGGACATACATTAAAGGGTTATATTGCTAGGCTGGGTCCTTACTACTGAACACGTGTGAAGATGTTCTCTCTTTTTCTCATGCAATGATAGTTTTTGAAGTATATGCACAGGAATTCAATTTAATACGATGCAACGATATTGCACCTAAATAAAATATGATCCATTTGCAGCCCTTAATGCCTGATGTAGGGAATATGCGACAAACCGAAATCTGCTAATTCTATCATCAATTTTCGTCACATGTAGTCTTTTTCGATAGATATTGGCATTAGAAGAAACCAATTTGCTGGTTCATATTTTTTATTTTAGCACAACTTCCCTCATATTTGCTCAATTCCCAAAATTTAGCAGCCAAAATCTGTAGTCTGCAGAGCCGCATTTTCGGGCGCAACCACCGGATGTATTTTCCCCTCCGACCACTAGATAGCGGCAGAGTGCTTCCAATACCTTCCTTGGTATGTGTAGTATTTGCACCATCAGGCAATCGTCACCTCGGCGGCATTAAGACCGGAAACGGTTTTAATGCGAATTCGCGACAATCATCTACAAGGGGCTAAATTAGCCTGCTCAAGATAACAGATCAAAACCTGTCAACTACTCAACTCCTGACCAATCAGATGACTGGAAAACCAGAGTCATCGAGCTACAGGATCCTTACAGGGACAAAAGGGGTTGGTCTGTAGCTAAATGAGAATATTTAATTCTCACTTAGCATAATTAGATATAATGCAAATTACAGATATTTGATAGATGAGTGGAATCTTTCATAGAGAGCTTCTAATGAACAGGGGGAGAGTTTATCACAGTGTGTAAATACATACAACTGTTATAGCTTCAAGACTTGTTGATTACTGACATGTTGGGATTTTAAATTTTAGCTGGTCTGGGTGTCTGACTGAACTCTAAACAATAAAGAAAGGAGGGTGCCGTTGCTGCTTGGTGTTAATCATGAATCTTTTACTTGTTCTCATTTCTAACTTTTTATATTAAAGCATAACTCCCTTAGCTTCATTCGAAATCACACAGAGTTCAAGCAGTTGTCCCAGGTTCTGGGGGACAGACAGGGTGACGTGGTTTTGGTTTAGAGCAGGGGTGTCAAACATACGGCCCGCGGGCCGGATACGGCCCGCCAGGGGGTCCATGTGTCCCGCCGGATGCAAGGCATTTATTTGAAATAAAAAAAAGTGTATTTGTTAAATCATTATCGTATCAGGCCAGCATGAAATACCAGGAGCGGAAAATGTGTGTTTGTGTGTGTGTCTCCAGACAGCACACACAGACACACAGTCCCCGGGGCTCCGCCCCCACTCTCTCACTTACAAGAGATCAGAGCTCGTTCCCGTGAAGCAGCCGGTCAGTAACAAACAAGACACAGTGTTCAAAAACCAAGTTGAAAAGAAAATACGATGAAGCTTGTCTTGCTCTTGGATTCACAGTGAATGAAGGAGGACATGAGGAGAGACCAGTGTGGATCTTAGGTCTAAAAACTCTGGCAACTGGCCGTATGTGACCCAACAAATTAATAAAACACTTAGAAACATTACAACCCAGTCACATATATGTGTTCGTTTTGGTTGAGCTTTATCATCGTTGTAACAAAGTGATTAATATAATTTAATAAATTTTTTCTCCATTTTTGAAAAAGTACATACTGATGGAGGAATGTAGTGATAAATGTCAATTTTTTTGTGGAAATCATTGTTAATAATTATTGTGAGAAATAATTAACATTGACATGATCTCTTCACATATATTATTATTACTATTAAAAGGTGATCTTTGTTATTCAGGAAGTTTGTATCAAACAAGTAGCCCTTCGTACAACTCAGTATCTTTGAAGTATCTCTTAGTTTCCAAAAGGTTGGTGACCCCTGCCATAGACTATCGGTTCCCAAACTGGGGTACGGGGTACGCAAAGTGATACAGGGGGTACGCAGTGGTGTGCACGGACTCCGGGGGGGCTGGAATCCCACCTCAGCCGGCGCACGCCGGCCCTCACCTTTCACTTTCAATGCTTGCGTCAGATTCCTAGGTCTGTGTTCCAAGATGGGTCGGACCCCACTGTTATGTTGGTTTCATGTTGGTATCCGCCGTGATGTCGTCCAGGGCGGAGGGGCGTGGCGTGGCCCCCTGGAGATCATAGTGGGCAGTATGTGGCCTCATAACTAAAATGAGTTTGACACTCCTGGTTTAGAGGTTTCGAATGTTTACACAAACAGAACATACAGCCGATAGAGCAGGAACACAATATTCTTTACTCCAATGAACAACACCACTGACACGCAAAGTGCAGCTGTGTCAAGGCTGGTCAGGAAGTGAACATTTAGCCTAGCAACCATCAGAGGAGGAACGAATCGGAGCTGCTCTTCATATCCGTATTCCAATGCCAAGAGGGTGGACTTAGCCTGTGCACCATCGAGGAAGAACCAAGGAAGACTTCCCCTTGTTATTGACCAATCCTGTTCTATCTACTGTTATAAAAAAGTACAGACTCCGTCTGTTTGATGCGACTCATGACTGCCCGGTGCCGCTAGAGGGCCGGCGGCTGTGCTTTGGGTGCCCATTGTTTTGCTTTAACTTTTCATACCTTTTCATTGCTTCTAAATAAATACTTGAATTAGACCAGACCGGCTCTTCACATATTTAGGATAAACGAACATGTAACAACACATAATAGCTGTTTGACCAGAAATCAAATTGAACTAACAGCTCATCATGGGAGAAAAATTCAACGTATCAATTTGGAGCTGACACGAGTAGTGGGGGATGGGCATGGCTAATGTACAGTGGAGGTACCGTTTATCCAGTAAGTGGTAGAAGCGCACCAATATCAGTAAATTAAAATAACAAATTGTAACAATTCTACCTTAAAATAACAACTTTGTGCCGCTACAATTACTTTTAATACGGAGAATGGCATCTCCGGCCTTGCCATGGGTGTCGGTATGGAAATTACTAGGGGAGCAAAAAACTCCTTAGTGCTGCTTAAACGTTTTGCGCTAGGAGTACGAGGGCACATTGTACCTCATTACATGCCCAAATGCAAAGGTGTTGATAGCATATGATAGGCTGATATGGACGAAAGATTTTAACAGCTGTAACCACTTTTTTTCTTTTTCTTTTTTTTTACTGTATATGGTTATATGTAGTATAATATATCTATAACAAACCTATGGATAATGTATGCATCTCATGTTAAATTGGATATCTGGTTACACATCGTTTTACCATATACAATACTTTAAGACCTCAGATTTGTGAGAGACATTGTCAACTAGATGTAACTGAACAGTCATCACATTTATTAACACGAACTAACAACATAACAAGCAAGGATTGTACATAAATTACATTAAAACTGAAATTACAAAACATTACTTCTTGTAATAGACGAGGCACGGCCAGGACATTGTGAAGATGGAGGAACATCCTGAGGAGTCTCCCAGTTCAGATGCCCGCCAATCGGACACAGTTGTGTTCGAACTGCAGATTCCTTTTCAGGAATGGAAGGAGCAATGCAATGCGTTATTCAATTTTAAAGCCCTCTTGGACTCGCCTTCTAAGTGAGAAAATTTGGAGAGCAAAACAGTCTGAATGTACCCTTACCTTTAAAAGGGCAAAAGTGCACCCCAACAGTGCCTCAAGGTGCCTAATTATAGTTGGTAGCTGCACAGAATGCCATGGTACACTGCAGATAACCGCAGACACACTGCCAAAGGAGCATGAACCCGTGATCCTGGACTGCTCACTGGAACAGGTGAATGAAAGTCTCCACAGCGGCAAAGGAAAACAACATTTAGCCGGTGAAGAGAGGGTGAAGGTGTCGGAGGAGCTCTGGCAGGGGAAACAACTTCCTCATGTGTGGAGAGCAGCCAAGGCCAAAGAGCTGATGTCCATGGGCGACCCTGAGCCAAACCACCTACCCAGCCTATCTACTCTGAGAAAGGCAAAGTCAGACAGGGGAAGTAAGGAGTTGCAGCACACAGATCCGGTCTTGTCACTGCAGCTTTTGAAGTACAGTGCCAGTTTGAGTGGGAGCATTTTTGACATTGGGCTGGACAAGTTCTTTTGCCACTACTGGACCCCTTCGCAGATGGAGGTGTACAAGTCCCTTTCAAAGCTCCATGGGTCCTGTGTTAGCTTTGATGCCACTGGTGGTGTGGTAAGACGACTGAGCAGACCAACAGATAAAGCCCGACCTAAGGGCTTTCATAAATACCTGCTTTGGTGTACTACTGGGTCACGCAGACTCAAATCAATTACCTCCCTGCTTCATACGAGTAGATGTTGCCCATTGCATCAAACTCATCACTCGATGGAAGGGACGCAGAGTGAAGGACTTTTATGTGAGGGCATTTGCACAGCTTTTGCAATGCCACTCAATTGAAGATGCAAGACACTGTAAAACAGGTCTCAAAAAAAGAATTGCAGAGGGCTACAACCCTGACATATGCCTGGATGATGATATGGACCAAAGCGGAGTGACTGAAACATCCAGCCATTCAGTGACTGAATGCAACACGGATGCAAGATCCTGGGTTGCCGAAATCTGTGTTGAGGGCAGAATACTTGCATCACATGGGGGTGACCGGGATAATCTGAATTTCCTTCCTGAGCTGCTTCCTCACTTAATCAGGATGTGCTCATACCTGCCAATATGGACTAGTGTGATGGTCAAATATTTTGCAGGCAGCACGGCCACCGGCAGTTCTGCTCATGTAGAGCAGAACCGTTTCATTAGAACACACCTTGGTTACATCGAAGGACAGATGCGGCTTTCCTCTGCAGCGCTCTCAGTCCATTCAAAGGACACAGAGCCAAATAAAATGGACACACCTCCAGTTGAAGGGGAGGCAGAAGACAACCCCATGGAAAACTGGAGAGGCCTTGATGTACCACCCAAAAAGAGAAAAAGCTATCTAACCCCATGCCCAGAGTGGCTTCATGTTGACACAGCTCCTAAAAAACAAAAAATGCAAATTGGCTTTCTACCAAATGGCAATCTGACCAAACCTGTTAAGATAGGCAAGGCACAGGTCAGTCTTCAAAACACATGTGCATTTGACTCATTCTGTCAGTGTCTCTGCTCTGCATTCTGTGACAGTGAAAATGTCATAATATACATACAAAGTCACCAGGAAAACAGTGAAATTTTCAAGTTAGTCACAAGCATTGTGACAAAGGGAATCAACAATGATGCCTACAGATAGAGGGCAGAAATCCTCCTGAACATTTTTGACCACAAAGAACTGCATTCAGGAGCAAAGCAGGTTAATTCTGTGTGTAACATTGCCCATATCATCACAAGGTTGATGAACCATGCTCCTAGTCTGGTGACAGAGACCCAGTGCTCAAATTCAGACTGCAGGAGGGGTTTGCCTGTCAGGAGGCCAGTTCCCCTAGTACCTGTTGATGGGGGCATTATAGAAAGAGAGGGCATTCAAGGTCTCCAGGCAGCACTTGTGGAGGGAGTCGAACTGCAACCCTCAATATGCCTAAGACCTCTAAACACAGAAGCAGCTAAGCCATCAATGGAAGTGGACCCTTCCATGCCAGCGCCCCTTTGCATTGGTATGGTTGACCATGGTTACTCCACAGGTGCAGCACTGTGGGTCGAAATTGCTGCAGAGTACACCTACAGACTCCAAGACTTTCCCATGGACATCACCATTGGAAATGAGCAGTTCCTCCTTAGGGGCGTTGTTCATTTTACTCCAGGGCATGACTGGCAAGCTATGGGACACTATGTGGCATTCTGCAGGAGGACGTTCTCGGCATGGGAGCGGTATGATGACCTGACCAAGGGGGTTTCCACAGTACAGGAAACACATAGCGTGCAACCTCATGTTCATGTTCTGCTTCATGTTCAGCAAGAGATGCTATTTTTATAAAATCTGATTTGTTGCTATTTTTGCACTTTGTTTGTTGATTAATAAATGGCACACGCAGTTGCATTGCCAACCTGAGAAATTGCCTCTTTACTCCTCTTATCACATTTCCGAATACCTTTAATCCTTTGGGTTCATACAAATGAGATGGGTGACTTAAATTTGTATTTGGTAAAGCCTTGATTGGAATAGACCTATTAAGAATTGATGCGTCGATGTCATGAGGTTGTATTTTAATTGTTCAAACACTGTCTCACAAGGTCTTACCTATACAAAAAAAAAAAAAAAACTTCCTGTGGCGAGTGAAAAGTGGTAAAAATAGATACCTAGGCAGTTTCTTCTGCTTTGCCGGTCAAGTGGTACAGTGGTATGGTTGCCTGCTGCTCTGGCTGAGTGCACATTCTGTGCATCTATTTGTTTGTGTTTCATCTCATGACCCTGCTACTTACAGCAGATACCGTGACAAGTGGCTAATAGAGAATAGTACATCTAAATCAAAACCAGACTGAAGTGAACCAAACTCAAATGTATTTGAAAATAACGCACAAAAAACAAGCAAACACCTAATATAAACAGGACATACAAATGTGATGATTGGGGAACAATCAATTATTTTGACGGCACAAACGATAGAGCCTATTTTGAGATTTCAAAGTGGACTGTGGGCTGGTGAGGTCAAACGTGGGCATAATAAAGCTTTAACATTAACTTAAAAACTATTGTTGTTAAGAATTGAAGGTGATGTGCAGAACTTAAATGCACGACTCAGAACTCAGTAGTTGAATAAAGAACAAACGTTTACTGGCAGGATACGGTACACAGGTAAGCAAACATAATCCAAATAGGGCACACAGGTTCAGTCCGAGGTCAGAAACACGAGTAAACAATGAACATACGTAGCACGGAGAAATACAATGAACACAACCTGAAATGACGAGAACGCAATGAGTAACAAAAATACAAGACAGCACAAACCTGGCACAAACGATAGAGACCATTTTGCCGCGATTTGAAGGTTGACGGTGGGCTGTGTTGCATAACAAGAGGGCAAAATTAAGTTGTATTAATTACTTAAAAAGTAAAGTTTCAAAAACATTTCTTTTAACAGCACAAACCAGCACTAACGTAGCACTAAACATAGAGACCATTTTGACGCAATTTGAAGATGCACAGGGGGGCTGAGTTACATCACGTGAGAAAAATCAAACTGGAATATCTTTTAAACTGTAGTGGCACAAACATTTATTTTAACAGCACAAACCAGCACTAACGTAGCACTAAACATAGAGACAATTTTGACGCGATTTGAAGATGGAGGGGGGGCTGAGTGACGTCACGTGAGAAAAATCAAACTGGAATACCTTTTAAACTATAGTTGCACAAATATTTCTTTTGACTGCACAAACCAGCACAAACGTAGCACTAAACATAGAGACCATTTTGACGCGATTTGAAGGAGGACGGGGGGCTGAGTGACATCATGTGTGAAAAATCAAACGGGAAAAACTAAGAAACCATTATAGCAAAACAATTTCTTTTGACGGCACAAACCAGCACAAACGTAGCACTAACGATTGGGACTATTTTGATGAGATTTGGGCGTGAACAGGGGGCTGGGTGACGTCACATGCCAGAAAATGCAATTTTGAATTACTCAAAATCCTTACCAGCACAAACGATAATTTTTACGGCACAAACCAGCACAAACCTAGCACAAACGAACAGCAGTGTCATTTTAATATTTTGAATGAGACGGGGGGCCAACTTCACACAGGTCTAAAACCTCCATGGTTCGCTCATTAGCATGCAAACTTTAGTGGAAGCAGAGGAGTAATAGAAATAGAAACAAGCGTTAACATTGGTGATGCTCTGGAGACAGCTCATGGAGAGTGAAGGAATGAAGTTTGATGCTGAACTAGCCGGACTTGTCACTACAAGCTGATACACTGAATGTGTCTTGAAGTTCTTTGCTTAGTAAACAGAATCTTTTTTTAAATCATCTTTAAATCCCCATCCTATGACCCCGTGACTGTGTGTGTGTGTGTGTGTGTATGTGTGTGTGACTGCAACAAGTCCCATCATCCTGTTTGACACCAGGTGTGTACACTGGAGAATGTCTCCCCTTTGACTGACAGACAAGGGGGTCTATTGTATGTATTTGTATATTCTCAAGTCAGAACTTGTCAGCTTCAAGTGTCCCGGTGAACTCAGACTCGGAGATATGCACCTCATGTGGTGGCTTGTTGGTCAATTGTCCCATCCACAAAAACTTTGTGGAATTTAACAGTGTGTCCAACTTCCGCAGGATGTTTCCCAACAAGGTTTCCATATGAAATTTCCATTCAAGTTGTAGTTGACAGTTATATGGTTTAATATATTGTAAAAATGTAATTACATTTCAATTATTAATTAAATGTTGAGCCATTTACCACCTTTATGAGCAGATAACAAACTATTTCAGTGTGATGGAATGCTGACAAACAAAACATCAAAACATAGATCAAATTTTGACAATTTGCATGAAAAGATATTAAACAAATGTATGTAACTTGGCATGGACTAGGGTTCAGACCACTGTCATGCCCATTCTTTACCTTGTTTTATTTGTATATGTATATTAGTCCATTGCACTGAATCAACAAATACTTTGAATCAATACAATTTTACTTAAACTAGAAACTTATTTAGCAGCTGATGGAACTCTATTAGGATAATGACTATCCATTTTGGCCAAGGTTTAAAATGTGGGAAATAAGTCCCTCGGTGTGGAATTGTGGGTTACATAAACATAAGCCTACACCTGTCACCCAGGATGAAGATTAGAAAGGCAGAAATCCACATTTCTACGAAACAGGGGAGTCATGTCTCTAGACCATGTGACCCAGTCCTGACAGGAGGGTCTGCACAGTGGTTCAGTGTCCCTTCTCAATCCATCCTGCAGTGTTACAGCCCACCAGCCCCCCCGGCTGCACTGATCCGCCCTCTCTGCTCTGAGCTGTGGGGCGTGCAGTGACGCTGGAGATGCTGCAGAAGGCTGGAACGGAGGATAACATCATTCTCAGAGGAGGACATCAACTCTTTACTGGACAGCAGCTCATGTAAGCTCTTAATATTTTTCCTAAGAAGCGTAACTTGGATTTTCTTATATGACTCATATTCCCCTTTGAACAAGCTTGCAAAGTAGAACCAGTACCTACCTACAACAAATAGTGAATTGTTATTCTTTAAATCAAAATAGAGTGCTTCAGTACAGCTAAGGAATTGATTTGAATACATTTAATGTTGTTTTTTACATTTAGCAGTTTTTTAAATGTAGCAAAAAATTATGTTTACATTACCATATGGGGATATTTATTATTAATTTAAAAATTACATTTTAAATGACAACACAGGCATGAATCTCCTTAGTTTGTGAAGTTGTGTTACAATGCAGAGAAAGAAGCCTGATGATTTGGTTGTTGTTTGCAAATTGAAATGATTGAACCAGAGTTATTGTCCATCCAATCACTTAAGTAAAAGAAATGGAATCATCATCTCTTGGTTCAAAGACAACTGAAATGTGCTATTAATTCAACCATTTGTTATTTTATGCCTCTTAATATTCAGCTACTGAAGTTGATTTTAAACTCTTCTAACTCTAACTATTCAGTTGATTCACTGTGTTGTGACATTAATTCATGGCTGAGAACATACAAATATGAATGGCCCTTCAAGAGCTCACAACTGAATTATTTTTCAATAAGCTAATATTTACTCATTAATGACATAGTGTTAGTGGTTGAGTCCTACTCTTTATTTTATCCATTTACTACTGATACAATGTTTATCAGCAGAGATACACGGGTAAGAATACATATGTTAACTAAGGAGACTACATATTTTCTGAAGAGATTTACATGTGCTCACCGTGGAGGTTTAGCAGTGGATGTTGAAGTTGGAATGGAGGTTGAAATACAAATTCTGAAGCAAAATGGGAGTGCTGACAGAAGCTTAGACGTGTAAGCACTGAATGAAATGGAAGTTTCACTAAATGTGGGAACACTGAAAGGAGTCCAAATGCCAGTTTAAGTGATACATCGAAGAAATTGGTGCAGTTCATGTAATATAAACAAAATATTATATATTGCTTGGAGTTTACACAAATTTCACAAGCAATCTCATAAGATTACAACTACCATTTAAGAGTTAAAGAAAAGAAAAGAAAACTTTTATTTCAGATCATCTATTATCATCCACTATTAATGATGATCACCAACATCATACAAGCAGTTTATGGTTCTCTTTATTTATCACTGATGAGCTGTCGTTCTGCCGACACTGTGAACATGAGAGAATGCTACACACACAGAGTTTTGCAGTGGCTCATGGAGTCTGTGCATGTTGTAGCTCTGACAAGTTTTTTTTCTTTCTGTTCAGTGAATTGGTTCTCACCCATACTGAGTCATGGGAGACCAGTACTGTTGACCTACTGGCCTGATCTTAATAGCCTTATGCTCAGTCTTCTGGTGTTGTGTAAGAGCCGCCAGTCTGACTCTCAGGCTTGATGTCCACTTGCAGAACAGTCCAAGGATAGCGTGCCATTTTGTCAGCTGCTAGGTGAAAATCCAGCTGACACAACACAGTGCATAAAGCAGTTAGACAAGACTCCAAGCAGTGTGTGATTCATCTTCCAGCGTGTTTACAGGTACCCATTACATCTACCTGCAGCCTTTACAATCTGGTTCAGGTACAGCTCAGTGGACTTGGTCTCATTATATTGTTTGTCTCTAGGTTTGGCTTGGAAAGCTAAATTGGACCATGAGAGTTTATAATGACAGCCGCTGAACTTATTTATGTTATTCATTATTGTTCCTAAAGTGGGTGTGAAGTCTGCACCCACAGGGAATTAAACAGTCCATTCTAAACCTGCCTGTTTGGAATGGACTATTCCATTATAAACAAGGCTTGTGTAGCTCTCTTTCGGAAACAGTAAAAGTCAATCCACCGAACTTTAAAGCCCTCTGCACGAACAGCTGTGCAGGAGAGGGCTGCACAGCTGTTTATTCACAGTTCAGTGACATTTGCCCAGTTATCCCCCCATTTTACGGAAAATACCCAAACCTGTACTTACTAAACAAATTAAGGTTTTTGTTCCATGGAGGTGGTATTACTTTAGATTTTAGTCTTTTTGTTCACTAGTCAAAAGTTTTCAATGATACACTTATGTCAATGATAATTAGGTGTGAACACATTTTATTACAAATTAAAGACATTTTTGAAGATATTAGTAGGTAAGAAAGGGTGGGAGGGTAAATCCGATAAATATGATATAAGACAACATTTATAATTCTTCTTAAGCTCATTGGCATCATTCACCAAAGAATAGTGACTTTGAGACATCCTGAGAACTTTACTTGAAGCATTCGTTATTTCATATTCTCTTTTATCATGAAATGTAATTCAAATAACAACAATAAAGAAAGATTATCAAAGAATACTTGAAAAACAATTACCCAGTATATATATTTTACCTGATTGTGAGAAATAACTTTGTTCTTTCCATGCACTTTCTAAGGCCGTGACTTCTGAACTCCATTGGTTGACATGTCCGTCAACCAGTATGGATACATCAATTAATGATCAGAAATTCAAACTTACATGAAGTAAATTTACTGAAATCAGTCAAACAAGCACATAGAAATGATGAATGTTGGCATCAAAGAAGTCCTGTGGGCCCCGTGCCAGCAGCATATTATGACCCACATCACATTGTATTCTTAAGCAACGTCCATCAACCAGAGTAATTATGGCAGGCACTAAAGAGGAGGTCAGGTGATTTAATGGAAACAGTGACAAAGTTCACATTTGAGGGAGGTTGAGCTTGTTGGATGGATGCACAAAACACAAGAGACCCCCTTTTGTTTTTCATTCGAAACCAGTAGAAGGTGTCCAACAGTTCCAGAGCCTTAACTACGCCTTAACTACGTGGTTGTGGAGCTCAAGCATGGCTCTGGAAGATCCCTTCATTTACTCAATAGACATTTTTGTTATCAGACAAACTGCTGTAACCATTCATGGTAGACTTACAGAAAACTACAAATGATGAAACAATGTGAGATGCTCCTTAGAATCCAAAGGTTTGTATGATGTCAACTTCCTTTAAAGAAAAACAAGTTTTTTCGCATGTCGAGGAGATATACTACACAACCCAGAAACCTCAGGGGTAAAAGAGACGTCACCAATTTGTGCATCTTGCTGTTACCATCAAAAAGCCTTTTGATATGAAGCACAGTGGGATCAGTTTTACCACAATCTGTGCGTGTCAAGCACCAATCCAGATCCCATATCATGTGACCAAAATATAAGCATGCAAAGCAAACTCTGTTTTTTTGGTAAGAAGAAGAAATAAACTTTTTCCTTGGGCTTCTTACCTGGAACTGTTTGCACTTTTTCAAATGCACAGCAGAGCCAAGGTGATTCTATAGATGTTTCGCAGGTGGGGTAGATATTGTCTATAACTCTGTTGTCTCGTTATGGTTTTCTATTACTCCCTAAGATTGAATGGCAACTTTGGAAGAATGGCTCCTATGTTTACAGGCATTTTCAGTTCCTGCTTGCTCTCGAGCTAAACCGCCAATTTATCAGCTTTTGTTTCACTAGTCACACTACTTGGTTTACTAGTAGCTGGCACACAGGTCACAGTGTTTAAAGTTATGTCAGATGTCAGATGCTCGGTGTCCCCACAATGAAAAATCTGTCCTTAGGAAACCTAAAAAATGCAACCAATGCAAAGGCTATACATAAATCCTGCCCGTTTGACAATCAAAGCAGCGGATTAATGATCAATTATGTGTGCACACAAATTTAAATTGCCATTCAAAAATTTAGCACAACACCTAGTTTAACCATTGTACAACAAGTGATTACAACAAGTGTGATCCAGTGATACATAAGAAATGTGGCTCCTGTTACACCCATGTCTGAAGACATCCTCCAAACCAGTGGTTCTCAGGGGGTACGTGAAAATTCTCAAAAATATACTTAAAATTAGCAATCCATTCAAAAATCTTTTAAATAAAGGTATTTAATAAATATTTCATAAAATATAAGGGTAAGTTCATAAACGGAATTTTATATTCACTAGACTATTCAATTTCATTATTTTAAACCCTGTGTCGCGTTGGCATTGGGCACGGGCGGTGGACCAGGACCGCAGTGGTGGCTTGTGATGGGTCCTCCTGGTGGGCGGCGGTGGACGGTGACTGAGGACTGAAGTGGCGTCTGGTCTGGATGGTGGATCGTGGTCTACATGGTTGCTGAGCATGGACTGTGCTTCATCAATGCTGCTAGAGACTTTGATTATTGATGATGTTCTCCTGCACGTGGCATCTATTGCACTTCTGTCCGTCCTGGGAGAGGGATCCCTCACATGTGGCTCTCTCTGAGGTTTCTACATATTTTTACCCTGTTAAAAAGGTTTTTTTGTAGTTTTTCCTTACTCTTGCTGAGGGTTAAGGACAGAGGATGTCACACCCTGTTAAAGCCCTATGAGATGAATTGTAATTTGTGAATATGGGCTATACAAATAAAATTTGATTGATTGATTGATTGAAAAACCCTGAGTCTACCCCATACCAGGATGGTTTGACCCTACCTGGCACACGCCACCTGTCATCCCCTGTCATACACTGCCGTCTTGAAAGCTCAATAAAGGAGTCGTGGTTGAAGCGTAGCAGCATTGCTGCTGAAAACACGGAGGGACAAAGAAGGCGAAACCAGAGCCAGCTAAATTCCGTCAGTATTCAGAAGAATTTTTTTTAATGGGATTTATGTCCATGAGTGGCAACCCACCCAAGACTTTGGGCTTTTTCTGTGGGGAGAGATTAGCCCAACAAGTAGTTCAAGAGATACCACTACAAATGAGCAATGTTATGCACATTGATGGCGTTCTTAATCGTTCTAAACAAATTTTGCCCACTTTGCTTTCACCATATATGTTGTGTGATCTATTCCACAAAGAATCAGACTGCTCTTCGGTTTGCAAAGTTAGCACCACCAAGTCAACTTGGTGAGTAAAGTCCATTTCCAAATAATTTACAAAAGAGCCACACATCCAACATAGTGGCACAACCATCAAAGTAAGGCGATCAAACAACCCTTAAATACCTGATGACAACAAGGGACTTTCTACTTTGTGAAGAAAAATCATATCATTGTCTCATAGCTTCTACATACACACCGAGACAATATTCCTAGTCTGTCCAGAGTGAACCTCCCGCCCAATGTCATCTGGGATTGGCGCCAGCTCCCCATGTGATATTCAAGGCACAAGTGTTACATCTTCTTAACTTAGTTGTGGTCGGAAGAGATGTGTTTTTAGATTGTGGCGAGAGATGTGTAGACTTTCTGCTGTACTGATGTCACTTGGAAGCTCATTCCACAATTTAGGAGCCAGAAAAGCAAGCAGTCTGGATTTTCTTGAGTGGCTAGGTGTCCCGTGCAGTGAGGGAGCAGCAAGCCGATTGGCCGATGCAGAGTGGACGGACTGGGATGTAGACTGGATCTGATCCGTTCACAGCACGGCACGCAACTACTGTCTTGAAGCGGATAGGGGCAGCCACCAAACCCGAGCGTCATTGTTTGATTCCACTGTTGCAAGTCGTGCAGTAAGGCTATCACGTTGTTGTTTAATTTTTGTTGAGAGATAATTACATGTGGACGCAGTTCTCAGACTTTTTCTGCAGAGGCAAAGTACTACAAGTAGATGATCCGATTTTACACCATAGAGAGATCTATGTTACACAAGATCTTCAGAGTAGACGTTTGTTCTATTCAGTTGATTCAGACAAGGGACATGATTTTTTCTCATCGCTTTGATGTCCCCAATAAGCTGCATCCACCTGAGCACTTAATTTGAGTCTCATGAGTCTTTAATCAAGCTGTATTTGGGGCATCAAGTTTTAAAGTCAGATATAACAGTGGTGCTGTAGATAATCTGAAGTGGTATGATCCCAGTTCACTGAGTTCTCTACCTCCTCCATGGACCTCCCTTCTCCTCCAGAACACAGCAGCTGACTCGTGACAATTTGGCAGACATAGCATGTCTCTTCTTTTTCCTTCCTCCTTCGTAGGAGCATGACGTCCTCAAAAGAGTGTTCTCTGGCTTCTCACTCAAGGATAGCAGTGAAATGTGTCTGCATGGATGTGTAATCTGAAAGGCGAGTGACAGAGCAGGCATTTCCCATACAATAACTTGGCTACGTCCTTGGTAGTGTACCTCAGTCTGCAGAGTTTTTTTCCCAAAATGGAAACTCTAGCCCCCTCCTGCTCCAAGCAGATCAAGGGTAGAAAAGAAAGTGGATTTTAATCCCCAAGGAGATTATGAACCCCATGAGTGATTAAATGAGACTTCTGTCTCAAAAAGGATAAATTACTGTACCACCGCAGACTTGGGAACCATTTTTACAGTGGTCAGCGCAGAACAAAGTAGATTAAACGTATCCCCATTTCAGTGATCATTAATCACCCTGCGATCACAGGGAGGGTTGCATATTTCTGCTGCTTAGACTCCTGCCAGGACAATGGTCGTGGATTTTGTCTGACGGTGGTCATACCTAAACTACCTTTTCCCAGGAAACATATAAATCTCCAATGAGGCTTTACTGAAAATGCACTATTAAGCATGTATGCATTTATTAGTCCCAAACACATGCACAGACATGCAAAGGCACACTCATGCAGGTAGGGAAATTTAACCTCTGCTTTTGACCCATCTGGTGCAGGACACACAGAGCAGTGAGCGACCATGTACGGCGCTCGGGGAGCAGATTTTGGGGGAGTAATGTGCCTTGCTCAGGGGCACTGGACAGGTTAGGGAGACTCTTGGATTTTTGGACAGATCAATCCAGGTTCGTCTTTTGTTGTCTCTCCGTGGAGTCGAACCAGAGACCTTCTCTGACATTGTCCAAGTTTCTGCCACTAGACCACCGCCTCTCAACTTACTAATGTTTTGTGACTTGAACATTTTCTAGAAATCTTCAACATAAAATCTTCAAACTGACTCACTGACTAAATAAGGAGGTGGCTTTCAATACACCTGTTTTAAAGAATTTGTTTTTTTTTTAAATTTATACAATAGTGGAAATGAGGAAAACTAGAAAATAAACTAAAAGAAAACTGGATCCACAGCCTTATCATATCTGATAAATGTTTCTCATTCCATTCCTTCCACTTTTTTGCATAATCCTGTCAAGCAGACAATTGACAATGAAACATAAACTCCTTGTTCAAGTTAATTATTCCCTATAAAATCCGAACAGTCTGACCGAACCCCCCCCCCCCAAAAAAAATGCAATATCAATGTTCTTTTTGGTTTCATATTTCAAATCATATCCTGACAACTAAAACGGAAAACTTAAACTTAAATATGTCATGTTTTGTTCTGTCAACAATGTACTGAAAAGAGGCGGAAATGTATTTTTGTTTTTTTGACCCTTTCTCTTACCCTTCTGTACACAAACAGAGCGCAGGTATGGACAATAAGGCATTGGAACCGGATTCTGTGAGCATCCCCATGGAGGAGGCCATTATTTCTAACAGAGACAGCCAACCTCTGGCCCAGCTTCAACCTCAGCAGCAGCAGGAGCCGTCCATGTTGACCCACCTGAAGAAGGTTGAAAACGATATCACTGAAGCCCAACGTTTCTCCCACCTACCCAAACGCTCAGCGGTGGACCTGGAGTTCAATGACCTCTCCTACACCATCCAAGAGGGACCATGCTGGAGGAGGAGAGGTATCACACATATACTATCATGTCTCTTTCAATCAGTTTGTGAATGGGTAAGGGTAGTGAGCTGTACAGTATAACTACCATATAGGTACTTACAACAAGAGATAGGATCACATCAGTAATGCCTGTGTGAACAAGTCACCTTGGTTCTGAGCCATGACTACATTTTTAAGTACCTTAGTACACCAAGGTTCAGATAACACCGTTCTTTTTTTTTTATTTGTGAAATGGTGAAAACAGAAAGTGACTTAAAAGAGATACACAGATATGTACGTAATGAAAAGACATACAGGCAAGACATGATGCAGTTAAAGTGATGTGTATGATAATATAGTGATGGAATACAGTTTTTTGGAGTATTTTGGGGTTAGGGTTAGTGTTTTTAGGGTGTGTTTGCGTGGGTATGTGTGTTTGTGAGTGTGTGTTTGTGTGTGTGTGTGTGTGTGTGTGTGTGTGTGTGCCAGCGTGGTCTGCATGAGTCCATGGTACAGGTCCATGTTTTAGTCGGTTGATTGAGAGATGAAACGATGTGGTGTTTGTACTGAGGCAGTAATAAATATATGATGATATTTTATATATGTTACCAAAACAATGAAATAAATAATTAAAATCAAATAAATAAATACATACATACAGTATACCCTATAATATACCCAAATATACCCTATAATATAGTATAATGAAATATATTATATAATAAAAACCATCACAACAATTAATATGCATCTCTTCAGCGGTGGGTCATGGCACCTTACAAGGTGAAAAGCAAGGCTCCCAGATATTCTGCTGTTTTTCAGACACGAACTGTGGAAGATGGGTCAGACTTTCTGCAGAGTTTGCATTTTAGACAAGGCCAATGCAGCAGGAGATTCTCTGCTCAGATCCATTCAAAACAGCAAAGAAATCTCATAATGTATTAATTCTGCTGCAGAGATCACATATTTTTGTATCCAGTACATCGACACCGGTGTATGTGTTTTGTATTTTTCCTCCCCGTTCTGCCCTCATCTGGGGTTAAATATATTCTATATAGTTTCAAACCTCATCAACACTCTCACTCACTCGCTCGGAGTGAATCCTCTGTAGGGTCTCCGGCTCAGCTCTCAAATCGGATAATTTAAACATTATCCAACCTTTTTACTTGGGGGCTGCCTGGAGATACTCCAGAGAAAGTCCGGAGCCTCTCACTCACTCTTTGTGTCGTCATATCTCCCTCTGGAGAATACCCGGAGATTATCTGGAGTTCAGTGCATGTTTGGAAAAAGCTATATAAACACATACTACCAAAACCAGCTCTGGGTTTGATTCTGCTGTATTTGGTGTCTTCTTAAATAATGCCAGCAGTAATAACCCCTTCAAATGTATGAATTAAATCTTGGAGTAAAAATGAGCAAGACATCAAAATCACAATAGTTAATTTCATTTCTACCCTTTTTTATAACACCATATAACAACATTCATTATCACATAACAAAACATCAACTAAATACAAGTAGACAAGTTCATTATTATTCTCACTTATACTATTAATCTATCCACAAAGTTGATGAGGAGGATAGTTTTCAGGATAAATGACACATATCAATCTAATATGAGGCAATACAAAACAACCTGTTAATAACAAATCCATCAAAGATTAACCAAATGTAAAAGTATATTATTGAAACATTTATATTCAATGTCATGTTATTGTTTGTTCTACACTCTAAGTGGCATGAAAAGGAACTGAGAGGCCTGGGTTTTTAAAACTAGGGAGTGATTCATCATGAGTGACAGTCCGCATGGAGTTGGGTGCGGTGGTTCAAAGACAAACAGAATACAACAAAACAAGAGTAAATCCCTAGTCCTTATCACTAACATGATTAAAAGACATGTTTTTTAAGTGAATCAGTCAAACTTACATAAACCACACACATGAACAGTCATTAAAGCATATTCAGATTTATTTAATGAAAAACATTGACTATAAAAATCGTCATTGCAGACAAACTAGGTAGGATGAACAAATAAATGTGTTTCTAAACATTTTTGTCAGATTTTGCCCATTTGTAATAGAGAGGTGTATCTCAGTCCTTCAATGCTGCATACTAAGTGGGGCCAAAGTTTAGAGTTTCTATTCATTTTGCAGTTTGCATTCGGCTTACTCTGCCTTGACCTTGGTTCTCTCCTAGTCCCACTCAACTTGCCAAGTTAAATCTAAATTGGATTAAAACTGCCTGGGTTATCACTGTTTATTTTATTGTAACTCTGATTACAAGGACCTGCCTACTACCGCATAGCGCAGGTGTAATACTTTGCTATTTTCCTTCCTGTTGTTGTTAAATGTCAACCGGCATCCTCTCTGTTGTTGTTAGGATGTAAAGCCCTACTGAAGTGCCTGTCTGGAAGGTTCTGCAGTAGGGAGCTGATCGGTATCATGGGGCCCTCAGGGGCCGGGAAGTCCACCTTAATGAACATTTTGGCTGGATACAGGTGAGAGAGCAAAAATTGCCCTATGCAGCTATTGTAAATCAAAAGTAATCTTTTCTTTATTTGAAACAAAGCATTTCTGCTGCAAACACCCGAAAGCAGGTTAATAATTCTGTTTCATCAGGTTTTTACTCAACGAGCCCATGTAGTTCTGCCTTCAGTACATTCAATGTCACCAACTGTTAAGTTCATTATTTGTGTATGTGTGTGCTTTCTGTTAACCAGGGAGACGGGGATGAAGGGTCAGATCATGGTAAATGGTAAACCCAGGGACCTGAGGAAATTCAGGAAAATGTCCTGCTACATCATGCAGGAGGACATGCTGCTGCCACATCTCACTGCACGGGAGGCCATGATGGTGAGCTGATACAGTACTGACAGGCCCATGGCAATAATATTATATTTTCGGAACTCGTCGTGAAACAGATGATCGTTAGTGTGTTGAGGTGCTGCAGGAAAGGGTTGAGTCTTAAGGCTGAAACCTACTGCTGGTGCTTCACAGAGAATACCTGTTGCTTAACACAATCGTGACTGTATTTCTCTTTATTGTAGGTTTCGGCCAATTTGAAGCTGAATGAGACTAAAGATGTGAAAAAAGCACTGGTGAGCTAAATAAATCATATTTTCTTACTTCAAAGACATGGACAAAAAATGTTTAACAATAATTCTTCTCTTTGAACAGTAAATCATGAGTAACAACCAACGCATTATGACAAATTCCCAGTTAATCACAGTTAATATGAAGGAATTGCCACTTTCTGTTGACAGTAAGGACACACCCGCGTTTGTCAAACATCTACCACGGGCTCTTTGAACATCACCGGCATTACAGATCACTAAAGATGAAGACGTGTTTGCAAGCGGGAGGGGGCAGCACATGACCCTAAAAGTCTGGATGTTGATCGGGCTGCCTTGGTCGACCGCAGGTTCACCTCAGAAACTTTGTTAAGAGTTTTACTTCCTCTAGATCCGCCATTCCAAAACTTAAGAATGCCGCGGCCCAATTTGAAACTGAAAAATGTGTGCGGCCAACCCACACCTTTAATCAAAACTATATGATCCACAAACAGTACTAGAATCATAAATATTATTCATTTTATTGCAAAAAGAATTGTATATGAACACAGGCATATGCAGTGCAAATCCAATAACATCCACATTTAAGCATAACAATTTGCAAAGCAACCAAAGGGGCGCAAATAGGGTATTGTTAAAAATATATTCTTACTGTTTGTATAACAGAGCACGTCAAGGATATCCGGCAGACGACAAACACATTTGAGGCGTAAACAAATATACTTAAGGCGTTTAAGCTGGACCTGCGACAGGTTCTCACTTGAGTCCTTTCTGTGAGTCCTCTTTTTAGTTTTGAATGATTCAGTTGGACTTTCTGATTTCTGAAATTTGGCCTGCAGCTAAACGAGACTGTGCAGGCTGTTAACAAAAGAGAAAACTATTTTATTTTGTGTGCATGCCTCGAACTTGTTTCCCTTTGCTGAGTCATCATAAGGGGCATTGTGTATCAATATTGCTACTGATGAAAAGTCCATGTTTAGTGATAATTACAGAATTATTTAGTGGTTATACTGTGCTCTATAAGTGTTCTTAGGTAGACGCAAGAGGCACTTGTTTATACTTTTGTGTTGATTATTTTTTGCCCCTAGAGGTTCAGATGCACTTGTCAAATACTATTTGAACCTCAGCATCTGGGGTTCCAAATCTGTAAAATTTTACATTATATGTATATTGTTGTTATACTTTTTCAGTCCTTTTTTCAGTCATTTTTCAAATCATGAAGAGATGAATTTGGGGTTGTTTTGTGTCTGTATAGGAATACTATAAAAAGCACCTGCACTGGCTTCCAGGGAATGTAAAAATGGGAAAGGCACAATCTAGAGCGAGTGTTTACTTTGTGTATTGTCTGACTTTTTTTTCAGTCATAGGTCAACATATTTCTTTTAATATATGATAGAAGAGAAAGTTCATCAAACTGACAGATCATGAAACCCCATACTGTCCTTCCTGCTCTTCCTGTTCAGGTCAATGAGATTCTGACTGCCTTAGGGCTCCTTGACTGTGCTCACACTCGCACCAGCTCGCTGTCAGGAGGTCAGTGTAAACGGCTGGCCATCGCCCTTGAGCTGGTCAACAATCCTCCAGTCATGTTCTTTGATGAGCCCACAAGGTGAGTCAGACACTAGTGTCCTACATAGGACTTACTCCATTTTATCTGTGTAAGATGCTCTTCACACAAGTTGAATTGTTGAAAATGCCACATACAGTAGATTTGAAAGTTCCCACGTGTTGGCCTTTAACAGGTCAATAATGTTTCTTGTTTTTTTTCTAGAATAGGCTTACTATCTGTGAATAAACAAAAACAACTGACTACTTCCCCAAAGTGAAGCCAAATTATGTCGATTGCCACCTGGTGGCTGACTGCAGAATAGGTCATAAATCCAGCTTCCTCCGTGTTAACTAAAATGTCAAAGTACACGTCAAATCAATTACTCTCAAAGATGGTTTCAGCTACTGTAGGTCGTTCGTATCATACTGATGGACCTTCAAGTGCAAATTTTTCAGACAAGTTTTGATTAATTATTTGATGCTTTGAAAACAGATTGAAACATTATAATGGACGGATGAGACCTTCCCCTGATCAGTACTGCTCAGCTTTCTTATCCAGGCTATTTTGGCTTTATTTCTGGATAGTGGGAGGAAGTGGAGACATGTCGTTAAGTATGGTCTGTGGTTTACCTATAGAACTGATTAACTGATAAACCAACACAGAACTAAGAACCAATGCATAATTTCTGGAACTTGAGGGAACCCCCTACAAATTTAGCACAGATATTTACATGAATTCAAAGATGAACTGATAAGATTCTGAAGGTCATAGGTCAATGTCATTGGTGGCATTTTATATCCAAAAGTTCAAAAATGTATTTGATTGTGACATAATTTTCTTCAAAAACATTCTTAGGGATTTTTACTTTGGAAGATACAAGCTTTTTTTTCAATGCCAACTGAGAGTTAAATTTAAATTGTTTCATTTGAAAAATTGTGTTCTGTAATTCTACTTAAAATCGGACTCACAGATTGTGCACCCTTTGCTGAATTAAACATGAAAACAATATCTAATGAGAGCTTTGCTTTTCAAATTACTTCCCAGCTGCTCATTAAAGGTGTCACTTCTGTTTGTATGTCTCTCTCTTCAGTGGCTTAGACAGTGCATCGTGCTATCAGGTGGTCTCACTAATGCATTCTCTGGCGCTGGGAGGACGGACCATCATCTGCACCATCCACCAACCTAGTGCCAAACTGTTTGAGATGTTTGACAAGGTATGCCTCTGACAATAAAGGGGGAAATTAGGAAATGTTTTCAACCTCCAGATGCTATTTATCATATGAGAAGCTGTGATAATAATTTACACAGGCCTTTTCTGTTTATAGAAAGATCCCAGTTTAAAGAAAGGTCCCAGTTTTTGAAAAGTTTTTACTTGTTCATTAAACAATCTTGTCATTCCACAGCTTTACATTCTCAGTCAGGGACAGTGTATCTACAAAGGCTCAGTCCCTTACCTCATACCCTATTTGAAGAGTCTGGGCCTTTACTGTCCCACCTACCACAATCCTGCAGACTTCAGTATGTTCGCTCCACATTTACACATGTATTTGCTGAGGATGATTTCACATCACCCATTATGTTAATTTCCTTCTGCTTTTGTCTCTGCTTCAGTTATTGAAATTGCATCAGGAGAGTATGGAGACTTGAACCCTGTGTTGTTTGAGGCAGTCCAAGGTGGAATGTGTGCACTAGAGGAGAAGAAGAACCAGTGTGGTACCAACGGGATGTCGGTCTGTGCCACAAAGTACCCTACGGTGCGTAATAGGTAATGTGCTGTTAAAATGCAGCCAAGGCTGAATTATCACCTGAGAGAAAGAAGGCGCTATCCTGGAGCTACTGACCTTCAGTAACTCCACAGTTTCATTGTATGGTAATTATTTGGTGGTGATTCAATAGATTGGTGATATGCACCAACAAAGTACAATATTAGATAATGGGAATAGTAGATTGCTACATAACAACAGTAAACTACCTTAGCACATGATATGACCTTCACTTCATAAGCATGAACTTCACTAATGGAGAACAAGGGGCTGGACACCAACAAATCAATAATGTCCAAATTCCTGTTGGTACAAACACACCGAGGTGGCGAAAAAATTCCGGGGTTAGGCTAGGATCATTCTGTGTGCAGTTTGAATGTTCTCCCCAGGACTTAGTGGGTTTTCTTTGGGTACTAAGGCTTCCTCCGACATGCTTCCTCCAACACGGTATTAAGTTAATTGGAGACTCTAAATTAACTGTAGGTGTGAATGATAGAGTGACTGGTTGTTGTCTCTGTATGTTGGCCCTGCGGCCGGTCCAGGGTGTACGGCGCCTCCTGCCAAATGTGGGATTGGCTCCAGCCCCCCACGTCCCTCAGACTTTAAGCAGTATACATAAAGTATTGATGGATGGATTGTTAGTGATTATTCCCCATCAGCTTGGCTGCCAGTTACAAGTTTTGTGTAACCATGTTCAATTTTTAAATAAAGAAAACAAGAAGGAGTTCTTCCTATCCTGTTCTTCGTGAGTAGCCATGTCTGAGCTGGACCAAGACAAACGTCTTTCCTGTGAGCATACATTGATCCATCTGGACAGACAGAAGATTAGGTCAATGGAGGTTAGCCTTAGTCTACCCCCGATACAAAAGCAATACCTCAGGATCCTCTCACGCCAATCCTCTGCTTGATCGTCCTCCAGATTGGTGCTGCAGCCTTAACAGCAGTATCTGGACTTGCCAAGCATAGCAGACCTTGGCTCTACAACTTTGAAGCACAAAACATGCTCTTTTGAACAGATCAGAAATATATTGCTGCTGACTGTAGTATACTGTGGTGTACTGCATTTTCATGTGTTGTATAATCACTGTTATAATATTACCTTTTTTTATTACAGAATGCTGGACACATTGAGAGCCATACTTTTTCCACAAGCACACTAACACAGTTCTGTATCCTCTTCAAGAGAACCCTCATAACAATATGTCGAGACCAGGTAGGTGACATCTTTAAAAACTATTGCACAAATATGCATGTTACAGGTGTAACTGTGTCAGATACAGTGATCTTACAATCAAGTGAAAACTGTCCGGCAGTTTTACCCTCCAAGTCTAAGATTGTCATCTATTTTACTCTGCATTTGATCTGTTGCCAGGTTTTGACCCACCTCAGACTGATGTCCCACATCGCCATAGGTGTGTTAATAGGCTTGCTCTATCTGAACATTGGCAATGATGCCAGCAAGGTCTTTAACAACACTGGGTTCCTCTTCTTCTCCATGCTTTTCCTCATGTTTGGAGCGCTCATGCCAACCGTGTTGACCTGTGAGTATGATCTAGGGCTGGATGTTATCCCAGGTCAAACTTAAAGTTACTGTGTAATAGTTAACTCAGTAGAAAATGAACTGATTTCTAATAGGCATACAATTTAAAGTGAAATATTATTTTCAACATATTAAGCAAGAATGGTGTATAACATTGTTAAGTACAAAGTTTGGAAACTTATTCTGTCTCTTCATACCTTGCTCCTACAATTGGCAGCCATGTGCTCTTCCAAGCAGCTATTAAAACCCTGACAATTAAAGTAACTGATGCACAAAGCAGGTGAAGGCAAGAAGAAGATGACAAAGTGTTTCCAGATGGCTGTTTCCACAAATCCTAAAGTAATTAAGAAATGGCATTTTAAAGTTATGATGGAGGTCAAGTTGAGATCTGGAAGAGCAGGAAGGACTGCTGATTGCTAGACAGGCAAATTAATAAACTCCCAGACCTCCAGGAAGATTTAGAAGATTCTGCAGGGGTAGTGCACTGTTCTATCTGCACAAATATGACCTTGTTGAAGAGTCATCAAAGGGAAAACCTGTTCTTTGTCCCCAACACAAATTCCTCATCAGAAACTTGAAAAAATCAAAATCAAAATAAGCATGATTTGTTTTTGATTCAAAGAAAGTCTTGCGGGCTGAGAAGGAAAATTTCATGAATTTAAAATACCTCTTCGGTCAGTCATAGAAACATTTCACTGGTAAAGGGAAGAATGGATTCAAGTTAACATCACACCATCGGTGAAAAAATAAAAGATGAAAAATATTCTTGCTTCTTCAAAAGGATAATGATAATAAAGGCATCTCATAATCCACAATGCACAACTCGGCCCCTTAATACAAACATTATCAAACATCGGAGGAAAATGGGTTGACTGTATTTATAAAGCCCTTTTCTAGTCTTATAAACCAATCAAAGTTCTTTACAGTACAAGTTACAGTCACCCATTCACACACACATTCGTTCAAAGCTTCTAAATGCTCTGCTCAATTACTCATCATTCATACACTGCCACACAGCTGTCAAAGCTCAGTATCTTGACCAAAGACACTTAACGCAGTATAAAGGGAGCCGGGGATAAAACCTCTAGGCTTCTGAGGATGGCCCACTCTAAGTCCTGAGAGAATCCTTGAGAGAATCTTTACTGCCACAAAAAGCTGCTTGTCAAAAGCACTGACCCTACAAGGTGGCAACGTAAGTTTCAGGATGTTTTCTTCTTTTGTTATTTTGAAACTCATATAGATGAAAACAGAATAGAAATGTCTAACTTCCTGCCTTTTGGAAATTTGTTATCTTTCAAAATCTTAAACAGATGAATGTACATGTTTCAATACACCATTATTCAGTTCCTCTGGAGATGTCTGTGTTCCTGAGGGAGCACCTTAACTACTGGTACAGCCTGAAAGCCTACTACCTTGCCAAGACCATGGCTGATATCCCATTTCAGGTGAGCTAGCAGTGTTGATTCTGAAGGGTTGGGCTGAGTCATTCTGCCAAACCACACACACACACACACACACACACACACACACACACAGCAAAATACCACTACATAGTTCACTACTGCACTCTAGTGTTTGTTGAAGGTACTATCTGTTGTTTTTTTTCCAATGCACAGCTCGCTTCTCTGCTAGATTTAATCTCTTATCACATTTACACCTGATGGTAAAAAAAGTATTGCTAATCAAATTGTAATTGAATTGAGCTTGACCACATGAAAGTAAAGGGGTTCATACACCCAAGTGGAGGATAGACTTCGATCAGATCGGCCAAACCGACACTGGAGGTGGTCAGGGGCACTTTTGACCACATTGAACACAGGTGTAAATGCAATTGCACTCTCAATCGAAATAAAACAAGTCTGTGATCAGTTGTTTGTGATTCAGCTGAGAGTCAAACTCACTCTGTGTTTTGTTGTGACAACGGCTTCACTTCAGTTTCCAGGGTCATCAAAATACCCCGCAAACATCTATTAACGTTTGGCACTTTCTTCAGAAGGGGAGACAGTCAGCATTCATTCTAATGGCTCTGCTGTAGCCACAGGCATCCATTAGTGATGTAAACATGACACCCCTGTGGACACTCATTTCTGCCACTTTTTCTGTGCGGTGACGCCTTTTAGGAACTCTGTAATAACATCTGTCACCTGAAACCAGAAACGCCACAGTTTCACCGTATTTGTATACAATGTAGTCCACCTACAGCACAACACAGCTATGCTAACAAGGCTAGCGGTCATACTAGTCTGTAGCCCTATTGCAGGCCTGCTGAGTCGGTGCTGCAATGGTTTTTAAACACGCATTTATCAATCACGTGTGTCATTCTTTTTACCGGTCCACACAGCACCTAGCATCTCACACTCAAGAAGACAAACTCCGCCACTGGCAACGTGACAGGGGTCTATCACCTTTCCTCAGTGGGCTCACCTGTGTTTAAAACCTGTCCGAGTTTTTGTGTACAAATAAAGATATTGAGATGAACTATTCTTTCACTAAATCAAAGGTTAATCAAAGTGTTATTTTAGGTTATCTGCCCCATCATGTACTGCAGTATAGTGTACTGGATGACGGAACAGCCCCCTGAGGCCACCCGCTACCTACTCTTCTTAGCCCTGTCCATCTGTACGGCCCTGGTAGCCCAATCCCTCGGGCTGCTGGTTGGGGCCGCTTCCAGCTCACTACAGGTACGGCTGGTTGCATTGGTACACATCTGTTTTTCTTGGTTTACAATACACATCTAAAAAAGATAATGCTCTCTGCATCCAGGTAGCCACATTTGTTGGACCTGTCACAGCAATCCCAGTGCTGCTTTTCTCCGGATTCTTTGTGAATTTTGACACAATCCCCAAGTATCTGCAGTGGAGCTCCTACGTGTCTTATGTCAGGTGGGTAACTGTAACTCAGCAAAAAGTGTCCTATTTTCAATTCAGATTCACATTACAAACGGTAAATATTTGGTTAACATGATTTACATGATGAAGTGCGAAATAAAAAACACCTAATAATGAATGACTAAATAACAATTTAATGGGTTTTGGTTTGTTGGCAGTGGGGCATTAAATGTGGAGATGCAGGTCACTAAGTCAATCTAGATCAAACTATATTTATCAGTAATCCTTTTTTATTACAACATGGCACTTTTTCAGAAATCTGGTCATTATTTGCACTTTTGGCAAGTGTGGATACAGCAACTTCAAAAGAATTAACATGGGTCAAGAAACATAGCAATAGAAATGGAGACGGGTTTTTAACAAACTTCCAGGTTGGCCCAGCATACTCAATCATTTATATTTTAAAACAAACTGTCCATCGAGAAAATCCCTCACAGTTTGTAGACCAAATTTGTCATTCAGTTTGATCCATAGTACTGTATACTTACCGAAGTTTTGCACTCACCTATTGTGTGTATTTCAGGGATTATTTAAAATGTTACCCGCAATAAAGTGATCTAGATAGTGTGACTCAACTGTTGGCCTGTTTACAGCCTGTAACAAACCAACATTTAATAACCTTAAACTTTTTTCCAACCGCTGCACACATAAATAAATATTTGTGATCATGGTCCCTCAGAGGTTGATTTTTGAGTAGTTTTCCAACACTCCTATCAACACAGATTGCAGTCCATTAAAGCTTTGTCAATAGATGGTTCATGAATTTGTTTGTGGCTATTCATGGTCCCTAGATTATCTATATCTGAATTTGACCTTTTTTGATTCATCTGGCTAAGCAATTCAATTCAGAGTCAGACAAGTTCATGTTATCCATATGATGAACACTCTGCATTTTAGACACTTAGTGGCCTCTCTTTAAGAATCATGTCAAATTTCTTACCTAATAACAAGATTGCTAAATCTACTAACACACTCCCAAGAGAATTAACCCCACTGATTTAACTCACCTTATGGACTACTCTTCTTACTATGCTAAGGAGAATCTTTATAGTTAAACCAATTTTTTTATAATCTTCTCCCACTAACCAAATCAGCCCTTGGTCATGTGTTTAATTTATTTTGATATGTTTGACTCAGAATCAAGAGACGATGCACGATTAGCAATTGTGAATTGGCCTCAATGGTTGTATCTCATTCCCACAGATATGGGTTTGAAGGAGTGATCCTGTCTATCTATGGGATGAACCGCTCCGAACTGGAGTGTCCCGGGAAGGTGTGTAAATTCCAACAGCCTGAGGAGGTTCTGCAGTTACTGGATGTGGAAGACGCAAAGCTCTACATAGATTTCATCGTCCTAGGCATTTTCTTCATCGTCCTACGACTGGCCACCTACGTTGTCCTGCGCTACAAGATCAATTCTGAGCGATAGGTTTTTATAATCGAATGGCTCTCCCTGATGTCGTTGCTTCCTGATCTTTATCTATGCGCAGAAAAACAACCTCTGTAATGTGGGAATTTCATTTAATTTTACACATTGCTTCTAACAGGACAGGCAAAAAATTCTGACTGCCCTGTTTTACCTCAGACATCAGAACTTAACTTCTGCACAAACAGCCAGACCAGTCACAGATCGGCAGATATACTGCAGCCTCATATTCCTGTAAGACAGACATTTTTTCTTAACAAGACAGAAGTGCAGCTT
This sequence comes from Platichthys flesus, assembly GCF_949316205.1. Taxonomy (NCBI): domain Eukaryota; kingdom Metazoa; phylum Chordata; class Actinopteri; order Pleuronectiformes; family Pleuronectidae; genus Platichthys; species Platichthys flesus. The sequence continues at coordinate 10,204,954 of NC_084948.1, read as the reverse complement.
TTACATTCCTACAAACAACCTGATGACACACTGGAGAACAATGTGTTGTGCCTGAAAGAGTGAAAATTAAGAACAAGTTTCCAGCTCAATCATGGTGTCAGTATAATTGCACACTGGATGAGATGAGAGCAGTATGTATGAGTTAGTTTTTTCTCCTTTTCTCATCTTCTGATTTAATATGGAGTCCTAAAGCATTTATTTCCTGTGTATCAATGTAATCATTTGAGCTAGATTGTTTTTAACATGTTGATAGTTGTAAATTAAGCTCTGTTACGATTGCCTACCAATATTTGGTGTTTTTATACTCATCCTATAATACAATCAAAAATCTTACAGATCATAGTTGGAAGAAATTGTCAGCCTTAATGATTTTATACTGAGCTGTATTGTTTGCACATGCAATATCAACGTTTTTAAGCAAAATAGGTGAATTACTCACTTTAATCACTGTTCATTTGTTTCCTAAATACGTCCAGTAATGTCACATGGACACAGAATGCTCACGCTGTGATGTTTGGTGCTATCTGAAGCTTCATGTTTGATCTGAAGTACACCTCAATGTGCTGTTTGAGGGTTAAGACTTGGTTTTAGAGTTAGGGTTAGAATGAGGTTTAGCTTAGGGATAGGCATTAAGTTTGGATGGTTTAGGTCGGGGAAGGGGGCTTGTGTGTGTGCGTAATGTGGGGTATGAATATATGTCTATTGCACTTACCCAATGAATTCAGTTTATCACTATTAAGTGAAAACATTATGTCATCTCCTCTCACACAGACATTCCCATAAATCATCTCTGAGCTCTGCACTCAAATGTCTCAAATGTCAGACAATGTCACGTATGAAGAATGCAGCAGATTGTCGGGTTCATATATGTAACAGGGACATTTTGTAAGCATACAGACGAGTGGTAGAGCATACAGGAGGCAGGACATAATGTATAAAGTCTCTTGCGTCCCTGCAAGAATTTAAGCATCGGTCCTTATCGCCAAATGCTCACGAAATCTTGTTGTATCTTGAAGTTGATGTGTCTTCTATGGCTCCTGTTTTTCATCCAGAGCTAATAGTATTATTCCAGTTTAGCATCACATGTAAGAAACACATTTTTCAGTGTTCAGACCCTTCAACATCTCAGGGCAAATCTCCTCTCACCCAGGTGCCTTACCACTGCTACCTCAGTGGGATGTGAATGAGGGCTTCCTCTGAGTTTCACGTCTTTTATGAAAGGGCATTATCCATTGGTCAGTCACTTGGGTTGATGCCATATAAACTAATGAACAGCCTTACACTTGAACATGATGCCTATTATGGACAACTCATTGTGTAGCACAGAGGTCCCAAAACAAAGAATAATTTAGGTTCAAACATGTCCGACTGTTACTCCCCAACAGATCCCATCTTAAATCTGTCTACGACCTATCCAGAGACTCCAAGAAGGATGATAGTCTGAACATGTGTTTCTTTGAATAAGTCTGTCATGAAAGCAAGTAAGACTCTGACACTAGCACTAATATGTTTTTAGCCTACTCTCTCGGCCGCTCCTCTCTCACCACCACACACCAGCACACACACTGGTTCCTGTTTGCAAATGTTCGCTGTTTTTCACTGTTACTAATAAACTTGTTTTCGCACTAGCTGGCATTGTTTGATTATTTATCTTATATTACAAGGGGTCACATAAGGAGTCTTTTCACGTACACAACCAGAAATGGTCCTTCAGGAAATACATGAAAAGCTGCTTTATTGATATTTCATTATGGGATTAAGCCTGGAGTGGTGGTTATGGGACCACACTTTACACTTAAAGCTGCAGATCGAAGCATGCTTGCCATGAAGGTAGGAGGTTTTGTTTTCATCTGGATTGGTTAGTTTGTCTGTTATGGGTAAACATTTTCAAGTTTCAATAAGTGCATTTGATCCTACATTAGAATTTCTCAAAATGCTACAGAATCCAAACATTTGTGAGGGTCAGCCCTCTGAGAGACAGGGAGGTACAGTCATCACCCATCAACTACGAAGGATCCGTTTCCCTACAAACCTGCACAGGATGAGTTTTTAAATTGTTTTGTAGATGGGAAGACTATCTTGCTTTATCTAATAGTGATAGATCTTGACCAAGGCTTGCTGTAGGTTGTATACTGGGAGCTTCTGTATACGTTAGAAGCTGTGGTTGAAGGGTATGTCCTTCGGTAACTTTTGGAAGAAACTTTTCGGAGGAACTTTTCACACAACAAACTGAAAAACATCATCCAGCACTTTCTCTTACCAGGGAACAAGATCTTACTTTTGTTCAACATCGTCCAAACCTTTGAGCTTATGATTATCAGCTTGTTCATGTCGTCATCATGACACACCATGCTGTAAATGACTCTGTAAAGCCATTTTCAGACATGACCTGCTCTGCTATTTGCTTCAGTCAACGTTTCAGGGAGTACATTTGAAGCTCTTGCAGCCACCACCCACTGACAATCTCCTCTGCAGCTAGATCAACTTGTGGAAACTTAAGAAGATCCAAAATCATCTAATTCCCTGATAAAGAGGTGTACTGACCCATCATTATATTTGAAGGTAATGGACAAATTGTTTTGGTAAATAAATAAATCCATGGCTGTGTCTAATTATTTCAGTTTTTTTCAAACTACATGGGAATGTGGACATTTAACTAGCAAACTACAACTGCAGAATATGATTTACTGCAATGTCATCTACATAACTGTATTGCAAACAATATCTAGTTCGTTGGGTGAGCTCTTTGGCTCAATTTCATGGGGTAATGGGTTCCTGGACGACCATTTAGCCCAATGTCAATCATTTGTCATTCCATATTGCGGGTCCAGGCAGATAATGCTAAGTGCAAGCTTTACTCTTCCTCTCACCTTCATCCTCCTCACTCTGCAAATTAGGAAGAATATACTTGAAGAGCCTGGTTTTTGTTGTGGATGTTTGTTGTTCTTTTTTTTGGGGGGGGGGGGGGTAAAGATGTGATTAGGTAGAGGAGCCCATGCTTATTTTTCAACATATTTGTGTCATACTTGTATCAACATCAGATTAAAATCATAATACAAATCCTCTTCGATGGGAAATGTTACATACATTTTAAGTTTTGCATTATCTCTCTCTGTGTGTGTAAATAAATGAGAAAAACTAGGATAGTGAGATCAGTTTTCTCTTACATTCATTTTCCTGTAGGCTTTAATTAGACTTGAGGACTTTATTTTAACTAGCACCATGTTGTGACTTCATCAATATAATTGAACTGAATTTAATAAATAAAATAAAGATTGTTTTATTCTTTTGGTCTGGTAACTGGAAATCTTCTCTAATCGACTGATCAGATATGATAAGAGCTTCAAACTGGATTTTTGCTAATCCTCTCTTTGATTATTTTTTTTATGAGATGATGATTGACATAAGACATTTATCTCACGGCATATTCCACCTTGGGCTGTTACTGCACGTTTTAAGTGGATCTGACGCCAGTTCGGTTCAGATTTGCTCACGGTGAGCCAGGAGGGTGCTAATCATAGACTGTGCACAAAGGGGAGCTTATTCGGACATGACACCTTCAGGCCTGAGCTGCCATCAAAGTCATGCAAATGCGTGTCTGACATAGTAGCCTTATACTCTACTGCATTCTCAGTTAACGCGAGACCACGGACGAGCAGAACGCCCAAGTATCGCGAGGCTTCACCAGCTGTTGGGTCTGTGTTTTTTTTGGGGGAGTGATGCTAGTCGGTCAACACGTGGGGAGGAGAGACTGACTTTCCAAAGAGGACACGTTAGAGAAAGCCCAACTAGCAGTAGAGCTCTCACCGTGGCGGCGCCGTGGAACCTAAAATACTGTAAGTAAACCCAGACACTGCGGAGAGGAGGAGGCGCGTTGAGCGGCGAAGGTGGAGGAGCGTGCTAGTCAGTAGCATCTGCAGCATGTCCACACCGTGCGACTTAGTTCAAATCCTCGCACGGAGGCGTCACACACGCACATCGTGAGAAAACACCGGTTGACTGACATCGCCCACGGGTCCCTGCGAGCTGTCTGCGGTGCCCGGTGCCGCTGGAGGGGCGCAGTGATCCCATGTCATTGAAACGACTAGCCCACACATCTCTGTGAGTTCACAGCCATCGCACTCGTGCTAGCCTCTGTCCCTGTTGTGTAAGTGAACCCCCCCCTGATTCCCTCGCTCCTGTCGTCTCTGTGCATCGGACTGACAACCGGATCGTGTGGCCTGGATGGTGACAAACGCGTCCCGGCACAATGTCCCCGGCTCTCAGTCAGCCCAGGCCGGCTAGCAGGCTAACTCCGGAGGTCTGAGGCCCAGGCAGAGCATGAGCGCTCCTCGACTCAAAATGTCCTTTAACCCTGCGCCAGTGTGACACTTGCCCTCGGTGGTGCGTTGTGGTGAGTGTAAAGCTGCGTTATGCAATGGCTGCGTGTAGTGGCCCAAGGCACCGTGGTCAGTGTGGTGAATGGAAGTCCTGAGGTCGGGTCAAACACGAGGCTTTAACCGTGTTACCGGCCGACCGCTCATGGTCGCCGGGCCAAAAACAATGCAGTAAGGGGCATGTGCGTGTAGCCGCCCCGTGGTTTTAATGCGTGTTCATAATGATTGGAGATGTGTTTTTAGGATTATGGCCAAAAGGCTGGTTAGCCTGCTAACTTAGGTGATGCCTGTTTCCCTGCACTGCGGCCTCCCAGCCAGCCATGCTTTTTTCCCAGCAGTGTAACGTCAGGTCACAGCCTCCAGCCCGAGTCACACCAGACTCCCCTCGGATATCTGTCATTTAACACTCGACCATGCTTCTGGCAGATTATTGTGGGTTGTATCCCTCGTCCCAAGTTCCTATGTGGATATTTAGAGTGCCCTGGTTAATTCGGCTCCAATGTCAGGGGCACACGTTTCTATAAATTGGTCCCATTGCCTGCTAACTTGTCCCATGCCAGTTTGGTTTATTTAAGACACAGGCACGCTGAGGTGCAGACAGACACGTCCCGGGTCTTGCTTTTAATTCGGTCTTCCTGCACGGAGGCGTCTGTGTGTTAAGGGTTAATCAGAGAAGTTAGCATGCAGCTTCACGTTGTCGCACGGACCGGTTAGCTAGTGCCATTAGCCGATGTTGTTATGGAACGGGCGCACACGGGGATGATAGTATTGCGTTTACACGCCAGTGCTGGACGACGCCACTGGGATTATGTATTACGCTCGTCGTGTGTATTATGAGCACGTAGCTCGTAGGATATTAGCGAAGTCTCCTCTGGACGTCGTTTCTAATAATGGACAACGAGGAAGATGGAGGTGCGGTTTTCCCGACGCGTTTTTGCGGCAGTGAGGTGCTTTTCTCTGGGCTTTGGTTGTCCGTCAGCTAAACAGCATGATTAGCATGTAGCTAACATCAGCGCGACTGTAGAAGTGCAGCCACTGTTTCCTTCTGGTGTCCCCTCAATGTGAGGTGATTGAAATTATTATTACACACAGGAGACGTGTTGAGGAGCCGGCCTGCATTTCAACTTGCAGGCAGTTTCCACATTAATGTTAATGTCGCCCTCAAGAATCGGGGTTGTGTTTTGCAAACCACACTCCTCCATGAGAGCAGGCAGTGACCGAAGAACAGCACAGTGGAGTTAACCCCATGTCGGCGGCGCAGTGTCCTTCCTAGTTACTAGATGTCAGATGTTACTAACCCGGGATTGACCCTTTTCTGATATCGTAAGCTCAAAGGTCATGTTGCGTGACAGGGAGCGAGCCTGTGCTGAGTGAGTGCAGAACAATGAGTAAGAGAAAGTATAAAGATCACAACGGATCAGCAGAAGTGTGGTGTGTAATAGGGGCAGGTCGTTATTGGGTGATTAGGGTGGAGTAAGGACACTAGACTGTATCCACTGTGCAAGCTGCTTAGGTGGCTTGTGCTGGGCTTGTTGGAAGTTTCCAACATGTAAATGAAGCCTGACCACTCCCCTATTCAAGCCACCAAGGTCACAGAGCCGGTTCCTGACTGGAAGGGCAGGAAAAGCACCGGGGAATACCAGTCCGTCCTGTAAGGAGCGCTGTGGATTGGTTTGACTGTCCGTAACTTGTATTATAACCTTGTTCAAGGTGAGTGTAGTGCGGGCAACCATTTCATAGGCACATGCTCAGATCAGCCACAGCATAACAAGGGTTAGATGTAGCTGGATGTTGTGTAAGTGTTTATTTATCTGATTTTGTGTTTTTATATATATTCACTTTACAATCACACACAAAGTTGCATTCAAAAAAAGTTCTGTATTTGCTGTACTCATATCCGGTTATAGGCCCATATGGTGACCTTTTAATTGTCGATCACTTACATTTTTGCAATTTCATTGCTATAATGACATTTTTAGCTTTATCATGAAAATACATTTTTCAAACTCTAGAGCACTCCCTGTCCAGGCCCAAATTGTTTGTTGATGATCAAACTCCTAAAAATAATAGATTCCTTATTTAGTGTACAAAAGTTGAAGGGTAAACACTTGTCTTGTAGTAGTAGTTGTACGTGCTAATGTCAAAGCTTTACATTTTCTGCTATGTATATATAACCTATAAACCACAAAGGTGCCTTATGCCGTAACCAACTGTTGTTAGAGCTTATGATGCAAATGTCTTTTCATAAATTAGGAATTGTGTGTTCAGTTACATGGTGTAGCTCTATGATCTGAGGTTTGGAGTTAACCCAGTCTCAAGTAGCTGTTGCTTTCAGCTCACCAGTTCATTGGGGATTCTTGTCATATGATCCCTTAGAAACTGAACTGCCTGCTTATTCTTAGCCAGGAAGAACCAGGTGCACATCTTACACACACTTTATTTCCTAGATGTGAGTCTATTGTTGGAGCTCATGGACAGTCCATCTTACTTTTCTGCTTGCTATAGAGGCTGCAGTCCTTTTGATGAGTCTTGTTTAATTGATTTCCGTTAGATTGAATTCAGAATATTCATCTACATAATTGCTGTTTACGCATACTGTCTATAGTGCTAATGCTTTTTCTGTGATACTGACCTGAAGCCATGCATCAACAGTTTTCAAAATTCACCTTCTGATGTGTTCAGGAATACTTTGACATTTAACAGCTGCGTATGTATTACATCAACTTACCAAATCCACTTGGACACTTTACAGATGCTTGTGATATTTGTATTTCAAACAATGGAGCGACCCCTAGCTGATTTTGACTTTTAGTATGTCTGCACAGCATTAACTGTTAAACTTGAACGTCCATGATTACAGGAGCTTTGACCAAAATCACAGAGAATGCATATTAACAGTTGATTGACCTATTTCAACCTGAAATACACGACTGATGATTTCTGTTTCACCAAATGATCACGTCTTCCAGTGCCTATTTTTCACTGGTTGAATTTACTTGCTAAGAGACAGATGACCGCTGCAAAACCCTATTTTATCAATGCTCATCTTATTACTAAACAACATGTCCAACAACAATTAGTCACTGAAGGAATTTAGCGCAATCTTTACATTGCATATTTAATGTAAAAAATATGTAATATAAATGTTTTTGACAATATTATAGCATGTCATTAATGTAGTTGTTTCACTTCCCTTACTTGACAGATACACAAAGCTTTCATTTTCTAGTCCTTGAACTACAAACTCCTAAAAAGAGGCTCTTTCTGGTTCTCGTTATTGAAAATATAGAAACAAGAACTCTGCCTTTCCCCTGCAGGGGGCTGGCGGTTGATTATGTGGACCAGGAGTCAGTGCCAGCCACCATAGAGGTCAAAAGTCCAGCACCCTCTCTGTCTCTGTCTGTCTCTCTGTCTCTCTCTCTGTCTCTGTCGGTCTTGTTCTGTCTGTGACCGAGATAAAGTTTGAAAGTTGTAGAGCACGATCAGACATTATTTTGGCCAATTCTCAGTGTTTAGGATTGGGACCGGACATCTCCACTCCTATGTATCCTGCTGTTATCAAAGCCTACCTAAAACTATCTCAATCCTGCTGTGAGTGCCCTAACCCCAAGGTTGGATCAAAACACTGTCATGCCCTCAGTAGTTGCACATGGATACGTCTTTTTCAAGAGGATCACAGCAGATCTTGTTGATGATATGACATTTTTTTGTTTTTGTCTATCGTATTGCCCAGTGTACATCCATTAAAAGACTTGATTAAAGTGTGAAATTAAATCCTTAAATCGTACCAGTTTAGCCAGACCTGCTATGAATTGCATTCAGTCAACTAATACTAATCCGTCTGTCTTTGCAACTTTCAGGTGTAGCTGCTAGTGTCCTGAGGAAATGCCGCTGAGGTTTCGCGCTGTTGTACCCTACACGCTTCCCGGAGTACTCGCACTTATCGGCTGGTGGTGGTACATCTCGCGGAAGAAAGAGCGGCTCATCAGTCTTGGCAGCCCTGAGGAGGCGCCGACTGACATAGGCCTTCGAACATCTTCAGCAGAGGGTAGCAATGGTTTGATTGAAAAAGGCACTGTATCCCCCACAATTGACACAGAATGCCCAACCCACAGACCCCAAAAGGTCACTGACAAGAAAAGCGATCCTGAGAACATTTCCTTAATCCATGTCCTGGACAGCAAAGCAGCACCTTTACCAGAACTAAATTCTGGAGAAGCTGCCTCTCTTCTTGGCAGAATAAGGGGAGAGGAAGTCCATAATGCCTGTGTCTTGACGCAACCAGCATTTGGCAAAGGCGACAGCCTGCAGGTGTCTTGGAAAGACCATAAAGACCCAGAGACAAGCTCATCACTTGGTTTGGTAACAGAGTTGGCGATACACCAGCTCAATGAACCAGCCTCTGCTCCAGAAGAAGAGGTCTTGCCTTGCCGGTCTAATGAGGTCACCAGCTGCCCCCCCACAACAGCCTACCTGTCTGACGCAGAGAGGCCTGAGCCAGAAGGAGAAGTTGCAAAGTACCACAGCACTATTAATGCCCAAGATGAGATCATTGTTTGTGCAGTCACCCCAGCCAAAGTGCAGAGAGGGATCCGATCAGAAGCTGACACTCTTGAAACGCCATCGGCGCAGGCTTTTCATCAACCTATTCTAACGAGCACACCTGCAGATACGGATCCAACCTCCATAGCCTCGACCATTGCCCAAGACTCCAACACCTCATCAGTGACCCCAGGGGACATCCAAATACACACCAGCAGTGAAGAGGATCAGGATCTGGAGCGTCTGGCAGCTGGACTCATATGTGGGGTCATTTCGGCAGCCACTCAGGAGGTCCTTGGGGTTAACATGTGCCAGGTCACAGACAACAGCCAGCTCAGCTGCAGCAGCAGCACACCACTGGCTAGCAGCAAACAACACTCCCAACAGGAGCCAATCATAACTGCACAGCAGGACCACCATCATCTACTGACAAGCTCCTCGCAGATCAGCTGTGAGTCTCGAGAGGCAACAGAGAAAGAACAGCCAGGAATGACTAATGGATGCTGCTCAGCTCCCTTATGGGAGACCGCTGAGTTCAGGCAAAGGGTTCATCAGACAAACACTCAGACAGGCCACTGGCCAACCCCATCGCAGGAAGAAGCACAGAGTGTGCCACTGCTAAACACGCAACTGAAAGGTGATGAAGTAGCCGTGCTGGCCGAGGACTCAGCATGCAGCACATGCCACTCTGAGGATGGCATCAGCAGCGAGGACCTTCAAAACAGCATGTTCGATAACCAAATGGATGTTATCCAAGTTACAGACTTGTCAGCAAGAGAAGCCACACAGCCTGGGTCGCTGGTTGAGACTGCCACTGACACATCAGTTTTGGACGTGACTGAAGAAAACTCTGTGGATGCTGCATGTGAAATAAAGAGACTCAACGGAATGGGCCTGAGGAATGGAGCTCATGGGACATGTGAGGTGGAGACGGACCAGTCGGGAGGTGAGACATCAATCTGATTGTTGTGGGCTTTGGTGTAAGCAGTGTTGCTAAGTCCTGATACTGTGTCTGAGGCCAATAGTGATATTGTAGAGTTTCAAAATCTGATAGATGCATCAGCTTTTTCAAAGCAGTTGCCCAAGTCGTATGCTGACAACCCTACTTTGCCCTATAGACATATTGTGATTTAAGAATATGAGTTACAAATACAAATAAAATCTGAGACTGATAAGAAAAAACAAACAAACTGCACAATACTATACAGTATTGCAATCACAACATATTTTTCCCTCTAATCAACTCACCTTGTCTGTCTGGGGATCCACCAGTGCACTGCTGATAAGTGACACACTCAAGTAGATGTTAACATTGAATGATATAGAATTCAACAGAATAGATTAAATCTATTGGCAGTTATCCCCAAGCCATTTGAGTCAGTATCACATCAATAGACCATATCACTGTTGGATCGGTGCATCCTTAGCTCCCCTTGTGAAAATGTCAGTGACATCCTCCAGAACCATCATCAGTCTTCAACTGGCCCAGTCTTTTTTTTATCTCCCCCAGCTCCCTTTCACTAAAAAGATCTGGTACCGTCCACTAAGTGAGCCCCCAATTCAAACTCGTTTTAATTACACTTCTAAATGTAATTACTGAGCCAACGTCAAAGACTGCTGCACAGATCTAAAACATGACTGCACCGCCTTTCTGCTCCAGTGGCTTCAATCAATCCAACATCTAGGTCAGTCAGTTTTGACGAAAATCAAGTTTGAACAGATTTCACATGACTCACACTCTGTTAAATATTTCCAGAGGAGGTTGAACACTTAAACACATTCCTCTGGTCTGTGATGCCTCCTCAGCTGCACAGTTTTTTTTTTTTTATAAGGCAGTTGCGTTGTACTAAGACTGACAGTTTCACCTTTGATCATAACTTGACCACTTACATTGTAGAACCCACAATACTTCCACAGGCTGCTTCTCCGATGCTCTGGTTTCATGATACTCCGCTCAGGACGGCTTTGCTTGCTAGCCTCCTCCACTTTCATAGCAAAAAAACCTATCCTTACTGACTTATTTTACAGATTGGTCAAGGGGGTGCAATAGATCAAGCTGACAGTGAAAGCCCTCTGCTGGATCTGGAGACAAACTACTTCACAGAGTCTGATGCGCTTCTAGATTGGATATTTTGAATTTGCATTGGCCATTACAGGTTGAATACAATTGAATGAATGGTAGAATTTTGAATAAAAAGTGACAGCTCTAAAATCAACTCCATCGCCCTTTCTCCGACATGTAATGGCAACTCCATAGGACCCGTCCTGTCAGAGAACATAGTTCCCCATGGTATTCCCCTTCAGCCAGCTGGTATGATGTCACTGTGGAATTTGATCTGCCCAAGCTCAGAATACTCCTGAAGCAGCTTGATGACCTCCTCCTCCCTGAGGCCTTCAGGGTGCAGTTTGTCCCACGTGTCTCGGGTCAGACCTACCTTTCCTGAAATGCCCACATGACCAGAATAGTTCTCTTCTGCTTGGCTGGGATGACATTTTATATTTAATAAGTGTAGTAGTATAAAATACTTTATGTTATTGTGGTGGAACGCTTTTGTTGTGAAGCAGTGATAATGATGTTTGTGTCTTTGTCTTTTCGTAGAATGACATGAGTGAGCACTTTGACTGGAGATCTGAGAGGAAAAAAAGCATTACCTATTAAATGCAACCAGGCTGATTGTGATGTAGAATCCAACGTAAATACTCATCTTTACACCAGCACACTAATGTCTCTCAAAAACCTCATTTAAATGCTTAACATATCCCCAAAGCAGGGTTGCAGAATATTCATCCTCAAGCTATATACGGGGAGAGTGTGGCCTAGGGGATAGAGCGGGTGCTCTGCAACAAGAAGGTTGCCGGTTCGAATCCCACTCTATCCCATCTGCATGCCTAAGTGTCCTTGGCAAGATACTGAACCCCTAGATGGCCCCTCATAAAATGATGAGTGTTCTAAAAATGTAAGTCGCTTTGGATAAAAAGCGTCAGCTAAATGATATACAGCCTGTGAGGCAAAAAGTACAAAAAGCCTCTCTGATATACAAAAAATGTCCCCTCTTAGTGCATATAGACAATATCATAAAATAATAGAGTAACATGCGCTCCAAGGTCGTTCCTTCAGGCTTCATGTCTGTAAGGTCACTGTCAGGGTGAAAGTAACTAATTCAGCTGTTATGTGTCACTGCTGGAATCATGGTGACTCGAGAAAATAAAACAAGGTACAGACTTTCCCAAAGAAATGAAAAAACACAATTATTTCCAGTTTGCAGCAACGTGCTGGCTGTGATGAAAAAGACTGATTCAAGTGTCGTTCAAGCTGGAAACATGGAGCTAAACTGGATGAGTTACAAGTCACTTTAATAAAGTAAATACTCTTCAGCAGAGTTTGAGTGGACAGCAAGTCCAAACTGACAGAGACAATGGTGTGCAGGCAGGTTTTGTAGTATACAAGCTTAAAGCAAGGAAGCTGAAACCTCATTCCGTTTGAGAAGTTTTGAAGGAGCCTTGTTTGAGTCAAATTGTTTGATGTGTGCAAACACTGTATTTTCCTCCTGTGAAAACAAGTCTGCTATGAAATCTGAATATGCTGGTGACTTTGCGAAAGCCCTTCAGGCATTTGGCGAGACATTTTTCTTAGAAAAGTAAACAAAGGGAACTGAATATATTTGCTGAGCCGTTTAATGTTGATGCGCCTGAAAACCTACAACACAATCACTGAGCTGAGAAGCAACGACAAGTTCAAAGCTCAGGACAACTCTTCTGAAGTTTTCCTAAACTGTTTTTATGTCCCAAGTATTTCCTGTGCGCAAGAAGTAGTGTAGGATTTAATGTGCATCTGGTCCGGAACTATTAACATTGTTGTGAAGTAGAATATTGCTGGTAAAGGGGTTGGTTACTGATTATTGTCTGTGTATGTATGTTTGTGTGTCCAGGCTCTGATGTGAATAGTATGGACTCAATGGACAGTGGCTGCACCATGGGTACTGGGGAAAGCCAGAGCAACCACGCTGTCCCCTCGGGCTCTGAGCTCATCATCTGGGAGATCGAGGTGCCAAAGGTGAGTCAGGACAAGTGACGTGATAAAAAGGGATAAAGGACACTTCCTCTTTCCCAGCGATTGTGCAGCAGTTCACCCATATATGCTGACTCTTAATCAAGTTGACTTGGAAGAAAAGGCTTTCCAATATTTTGGAATATAATAATATAATTGCAGACTGAGAATTCATTGAAAAGATCAGGCAATTTTTCTTTTTTGAATTGTATTGTCTCAAGACTAAACTTACTAGACGCAAATAATGTATAGGGAATAAGTTTGTTTGTATTAAGAAGAGTCTGTATTTATGGCTTGGCTCTTGGTGTTTGTTACGTTCTTGTTTTGTATTAATGCGTGGACCTTTTGACGTGACATCTCATCTGTGTGTCTTCCTGAACCAGCAACTTGTCGGGCGGTTAATCGGCAAGCAGGGAAGATTCGTCAGTTTCATCAAGCAAAACTCCGGTGCAAAGATCTACATCTCCACCCTGCCTTACACCCAGGACTTCCAGATCTGTCACATAGAGGGTGAGTGGTTCAACTCATGTCGTCTTGGTGTGAAGGGGTTGGGATTGCAGGAAACCAGATTGTCAGTGGGAGAAAACCAGCAGATCGTGTCACAGTAACTTGTTCTGGACTGCACCTAAACTAACTGTGTGGTCTCTCTCTGCAGGTACGCAGCAGCAGGTGGACAAAGCCCTGTCGTTGATTGGGAAGAAGTTCAAAGATCTGGACTTAACAAACCTATATGCACCCCCAGTGCCCCAACTCACATTGCCATCACTTCCTATGACCTCCTGGGTAAGGATGGGCCATATAACTCCTGAAAATCCTTTTAGTTGTGTAATGTTAATCCAAGAGGGGGGGAATTGTAAAGAGAAGTTTCAATAGTTTTGTTTTTATACAAAATGAACAGAGACGGAAACTGTCGACTAGCGGGAAGTGTTTGTCAAAAAATAAGTTTATTAATTTACTAATTTAGTCCTTGTTGTGTGGAAGTAACGCAACAAAGACATTAAGCCGTTCAGTGGCCTCACCTTGAGTCACAGTTGGTGACAGGTGCCATTTTGGATTCATTTTTAGTTAGGTAAACTACACAGATCCGTTAAGCTGCACATTCAACAAATCTCTCATTCCCTTTTGCCTCTCTCTCAGACATCATGTGCAGTGACAATATGTTGTTAAAGGCCAGTCAATCCAGTAGAATGTGTAGTTTATATACAATACTGCTTGAAATAACAGTATTCATCATTTTCATAACCAAATAAGCTACCTAAAAGTACAGAATGAAAAAAAAATCTAGATTCAGCACCTGTAAAAATCTTTCGTACTCCGTCCTGTCACATTAGAACGACAGAGCACCACAAGTGTTTCCTCTGGTCACTGGTGAGAAAATATGCTGCAACAGATAATCCAGTTAAAAGACTAAAAAGACACCAACATGCTGCACATACACGTAGGTTTGTTCTCATATCAGACAGGACTTAACAACACCGGAACATGAATTCATCAATAGTCATCTTCTTCCAGTGGTTTGCAAAGTAGATTTTACAATTGGCATAATTAAAGCTATAACCTTCAAGGTGTTTTATTTTAAATGTTTATTCATTGGCTGCTGCTTTACATTCCAGGACAAGATTAGTGAGGTTTTAGTCAAATTACATGAACTCTAGATGGTAATTGTCCTAATTTGCTGGAGCAGTAACAGTTTCTGACTTGTCATTTGTCCTCTCAGCTCCTGCTCCCCAGTGGAGTGACAGTTGAAGTGATAGTGGTGAACATCGTGTCAGCCGGCCACATCTTTGTCCAGCAGCACACGCACCCCACCTTCCACGCCCTGCGAAGCCTCGACCAGCAGATGTTCCTCTGCTACTCCCAGCCTGGCACCCCGGCCCTGCCCTCACCTGCTGAAGGTAACCGTGGTCACATGGTGGGATCAGAGCACACTTGTGATGTTTCTGCCCTTTCAGTCATTCTCTTCTCTTGTAAATCTTTGACAGCATAAGCAGCTTGAACTGCATCTTCAAATATCACAAAAAAAAACATGTTAAATTGGTGAGAACAAAAATAATTGGTTAAGGACTGTGGACTTTCTTTTCTCAGCAAATTAAAAAGAAGCAAAATTGTGTTGCATTAAATTAATTAATATATATTAGAGTGAAGAAGGGTCACATGCATTGTTACCAGTTGCGTGTCTTGTCATCTTACATGAAGCTCAAGGCAGTTTAAGTGTGCATACGCTTTATTGGGTAAAGCAAATCCTGCTTTAGGATTATAAATACCTTTTTTCAAATTTGACTTTGTAAATATTTAGTTTCTATAAAAAGTCAGCACCTCAACACAAAAAGAGTTGCCATGACCCCAGGGCATGACTCAGCATGATTTCACTGGGACCTACAGCATCAATAATTTGTCTGTTTGTGTGTCTTCCAGTTGGTGTGATCTGTGCAGCTCCGGCGGTGGAAGGTGCCTGGTGGAGAGCCCAGGTCATCACCTTCTATAAAGAAACCAATGAGGTGGAGATTAGATATGTGGATTACGGAGGCTATGACAGAGTGAAAATCGATTCATTACGACAAATAAGGTGAGTGCCACTGTATTAAAACCATTTAAACAGATGGACGACATGACTGCTCCCCAAAAGTGAATTCCTAACCTCTTGAATGATCCCTGGTGGCTGGCTGCAGTATAAGTCATAAACCCTGTGTCCTCCATGATGGTGGATGAAACATTCACAAAACTAAAGTTAAAATCAACGTTAAAAACAAGTTTTTCTCAAAGATGGTTCCTGTCATTTTAGGTAGTTCTTACCACACTGCTGTATGTTCAAGGGTTGATGGTCTTTTGGAGGTTGGCTTTAATTACTTATTTAATGCTATAAAAAGTGGGGTGAAATGTCAGTGATTGACAGTTGAGACTCACCAGCTCCATCCCATGTTCGCTACTGCGCAGACTCTGACTCAAGGTGACCTCATTGGTGTAAGATTACAGTGTTCATGTAAAGTTGAGACATGTTGTTACACTCAAAACTTTAAAATTGAAAAGGGTTTCTTGGAAGCATACTGCCAGGACTTCTCTGGACTTCACAATCCAGATCAACGCCAGACCTGTATTGAAAACAAATGTAGGGCAAGTAGTGGTGGAACGATATGCCAGTAACATGCCATGCTCAGCGTGAATAGTGGTATAAAAGGTTCCCGTGGCGGCTACTGCCGGACCTGTAGAGGGGGCAGTGGGTAAGTTCACAGTCCAGACTGCTTGGAGGCAGAGGGGGAGAGAGCCGAGCAGAATCATAGCCTGGTGGATAAAAATGTTTCTCAGTGTGGTGTATCAGCGTCTGGCATCTTCTCCCAGAGGGCAGGAGACTGAAGGGGCTATGACAGGGATGAGTGGGGTCACTGACTGGGGTCGCTCACTGGGGTCGCTCACTGTGCTGGTGCTGTTGTGGGCTGGGCGGCAGGGAGCAGTGACCTGTGCAGCCTCATTTCTCTGCCATGTAGGGTAAGATAGACTCTAGAGGGGGCTATTGTTTTTGTTCTGGAAGTCCTACACCAAAGAGGAGGTTTAATATCATACGTGTTTTAATATTACTCACTGACAATATAGAACGTTTCAGAAAAACTTCTTAAAGCTCCACGTTTTAAAACTTTTCCCAGTATTTTTTAGATTAAATATGCTTCTAACATGTGATTTTCCTTTTCCCTCTTTTTATTTTCCAGGTCTGATTTTGTAACACTACCTTTTCAAGGTGCTGAAGTGCTGCTCGACAGCATCGCCCCGATTCCAGGTACAACATTGTTTGTCTTTAGACATTTTAAATCTTACAGAATCAACACCAGTTTGACAGTGGAAGTGTCAGTTCTTTCAGTGTTGACTTAATTTAATTTGTCAATTTGTCCAAGTCTGAACTAATCTGTGTGAAAAGTGCAGATATAGTTAGTTGGAACTGATATGTTGTGACCTATGTGAAATGTGTTTCATCAGGAGAGGATCGTTTTTCACCAGAGGCGACATCGGCGTTGGAGGAGCTGACCAGAGGAGTGGCGCTGCTTGCACAGGTGAGACCACCTCCACCACTGACGCTCTGCAGAGTCAAACTTGTTTCTAACCTTTCATTTGTCTTTCCGAGAAGGTATCGAACTATGACAACAACACAGGCCTCCCGCTGGTCCACCTGTGGAACATGGTCGGAGAGGAGGTATGATGCTCTGCTACACCTACATGAACAATCTCACTGTGCTACACACTGTGGGTGCCTCTGACTTTTTCATTAATGTGCACCACTGTGCCCTTTGCCAATAATACACATAATAAACCTCTGCTTGACGGTTCCAATATACATTGAAAATTGCTGTATTGCCTCCCTGTACACACCATTATCTCCATCACTACGGTAACATTTACAGTAAGAAAACAGTTTTCTTAATTTCTTTTACTTCTAAATTATTTTCTTTGGTGTTAAGCTGCCATCGGTTGAACTCAATATTTCCTGCTCAGTTGTTCTCATTTAAAAAAACTTTCAATTACTCAAAATTTATAATAAACATTTCTGGACCCAATTATCAGGACATATTCTGGTGTTTACCGTTTACATAGAGCGCAATAGATTGTCCTGGTCAGACACATTCACAACAAAAAGAACATTTCTGGATCCTTCAGGCAAGTGGTGGAGCCAGGGTAGAGCACACAGGAGGCGGAACATGGTCCTGTGTAATTTAGTGCTATTGTTAAGAGCACATCAACACTGACGCCACACACACATTTCTGGAGCAACTGACATTTACCCTCTCACATACAGCTCCTCTATAAAATTTCAGGAACAAGTGCGCGTGTCAAGCCAGTATCTGTCTTCAATGTGAATTCAATTTGGAATCTTATTCATGGCAATTTATGCATTAAAAATAGAAGCAATTTAGAGACTACTGAAAAGGATTAATGACTTTTTGTCTCTTTCCAGGTGATTTCAGTGAACCGTACCCTGGCAGAGAGAGGCCTGGGTTCTTGGGTGGAGGGATTTTGAACTCCTAACATGCTCTGAACTCGACACCACAGCAATCTGGTATCCTGACCCGTGCCCCCAGCCCTGCCACTGGATCTAAGAAGATTGTTCTTCCCGACTTTCTCTCATCATTTTTTTTTTTGTTTTCTTTTGTTGTGGTTGTCCTCGTTACCCTCCCTCATTCCTTTTGAAAAGAAAATTTAAAGATTGTTTGCAGGCATAATCTAAAAGAACCCAGCACTGCTTTAAAATGAGACAACCTCCCCCTCTTGTACTTGTACAAAAAGAACTCCAAGAAGGAAAGGGAAGAGGTACTTGGGAAATTTTTTTTTAAAGAAAAATCTATATTATAACTAAATAAAGGTGCAGCAAATATTTTTTCCTCCCCCATCCTACCTTCATTTTTGCTCTGGGCCTTTGCACTTTGACTGTGGATCATCATGCTGTGTGGAAGGACTGGCGCCTCCATCAGACTATGTAGAGTGAGTTTCACTGACACATCAGCTAGAGTC
Organism: Platichthys flesus; assembly: GCF_949316205.1. Taxonomy (NCBI): domain Eukaryota; kingdom Metazoa; phylum Chordata; class Actinopteri; order Pleuronectiformes; family Pleuronectidae; genus Platichthys; species Platichthys flesus. The sequence goes on along the minus strand of NC_084948.1, from coordinate 10,186,495 downwards.
GCCTGTAGGGCTTTGCTTTTCAAACTTGACTCAGCAGATGATGTGGTCAGAGAGTCACCTGGATGGAATGAGGGGGGGCAGAGAAACTGAGACTGTTGACCCTGGTGGAGCACAGAGCACCCAGCTGGTCTGTTCAGCCCTGTGGCCTCATGAGACATGGACTTCTCTGGGGTCTCCCTCAAGAGCTGCAGCACCTCCAGCTCGTATAGAGGAGCGAGCTGGTTGCCTCTGCTCTATGACTCTCCACCAACTTTCACTGCGTTACAGAAGAACCAGGAATTTCAAGCACCCAGACAACAAGCAGTTGAAAAGCTTTTCCCAGTGGAACTTGGAAAGTTGGGCAATAGTTCTCAGTCATTATTTCCAAGGTGCATTTTTCTAACGGCCTGTTCAAGGTGACATCCAGCTGATACGCTTCTTTGTGTTGGGCCTGTTTTACATTTGTTCTCTTTTTAAAAACTGACTTTACTATATTGTAGTGGCTCTAAGTCCTAACATTGAGTGTCCCCAAAGTCCTGAGACCTGATGATACACACTCACTGAGCACTTTATTAGGAACACCTACCTATTCACGCTGCAATCTGTGGAACAATCCATAGTCATGGAGACACAGGTCAGACGCTTCAGTTAAATGTTCAGTGTGTAGAATTTAGTGACATCTAGTGGTGAAGGTGCATTTGGCAGCTGAAAAGCCCTCACTTCACCCTCTCCTCCAAAACATGAGAACATGTGGTAGTTTGTCCAGTTTGGACGACTGTAAAAAAAACAACATGGCGGCCTCCATAGAGATGACCTGCTCCTGTTGTACATATAATGTATTTAAATATAAAAGTCCCATTCTGAATTAAAGAAAATAAACTTTAGATGAACATACACTATTGAAAACATCCCTAGGATTATTTTATATTAAATTCCTGCTAATCGATCCCATTCACCTGACTCCTACACACTGAACTTTTTAATGTTCACAACAGAGTGACTAAAAATCTGATCCCTGGGAGTGTAGGGGCCAGATCTGCTGGTTTGAGTATTTCTGAACCTGCTGATCTTGTGAGATTCTCAGTTTCTTGTGTCCAAATGGAGCCAAACAATATCCAGTGAACAGAAGCTCTGTAATTTATAAGCGAGGTCCAAGGACAATGGTCAGACTGGTTAGGGCCAACAGATAATATAACAGCTGCAGTAACTGATGACCACTCTTAACTGTGGTGATGAGAATAGTGCCTCAATCTGCAGCTGACCAATCTGCAGAGAGGAACTAACCAGTGTGAGGGCACGGTCACACACACACACACAAATGTTTCAGTGGTGAACCTTCGCCTCCAGTTCACTTCCAATCTGTGTGAGCAAAGAGGTGATTTACTGAATTACTTCCTCTAGCGAGGCAGATTGCAGCATGGCATCCTGTGGACAACTTTCACCCGCGATACGTTCGACTGGCCATCTGTGTGGTGTTCCCAACAAAGTGCTCAGTGGATTTATATACAGTACATTAGTGCACAAGATATTTCTATGGAGATCAAAAACACAATCTGAATAATTTAGATTTAGAAGATGTTCAGCAACTATTTCACGTCCCCAGGTTTAATCCTAATTCCAAAGAAAGTTGACTGTCAGCTGGTTGCAGCATTAATACATTTTATTAGTGATTAATGTGACGTAAGGGCAGACTGCTGCTGTTACGCTGACTTCAGTGAGGGACCCATGAAAAAGGAAGTGTCACTGCTTCCCTCACTATAGACCTGCTGCGTCGTATGGCACATTTTAAACTTAGCAATGCACGACACTGACAGTTTTCATCAGGCTGATGCCTGTGTTCACTAGCAGAGCAGAGCCTTGTTCTTCACATGTGGACAACAGTTAACTTTATCTTTCAATTCTTCAGATAATCACTACCTTATGCCCAAACCTGAGGAATGCTGAGCTGGTGTAGTGAAGCGTTAACATTCGTGATCCTGGATAGAAAGTATCATGAAGCTGATCTTCAGCTGACTCTTAACTCTGGGTTTTCCACTCTTGCTGTCAGCGTTATTCATGTGGAAGTTCATCATCAGAGACATTGGCTTCTTGAGGTGAACATTTTTAATTTGAACAAAATGCAACAGCAGAAAGAAGTATTGAAATATTCAAATAACAGCTATGAATTCATGAGCAATCATCTGTTTTCCCTCTCTCTGGAGGCCGGGCATCACTCTCAGATGTTACATGTGAGAATTTAACAGTAATCTGTCTGACCTGAAGGATGCTCTTGTGATTTAATGGGAGCTAATTAAGAGCATGTGGATTTATTTGTCTAATAATAGACTAGGAATACGAAATAGGAATAGGAAAGGCCTCGACTGCTGTCCACTTCAGGCACAAGTCATTATTAATATCTGTGCAGCCTGTGGTACCATGGTAATATATCCCAGTTAACTGTGAGCCAGATTAGTGATGCACAAAAATGTGAATAACAATTTGAGAGGAAAAAAACGGGATCAAACCAAGTCTGCTGATTGAGAAACAGGATGACTTCAGATGGATGACATCTTGTTGAAGGGAGTTTGACAAGACACTCAGGGATTATTGTTCGCAGATTAGTTACCAGGTTAATGATCTAGTAAACACGACATATGTTCAGATGAAGAACAAGTTAAAACATTAAAAGGGGGTTGATGAGGACGAGGCCACGGTGTTGATGTGAGGATCTATGATAACTTTGGATTTAAGAACCGGATCTAGACGTGCTGATGCTGGTCACCAAACCCCTGGATTAGTTTATCCACATGTGAAGAACAGTGTCCTGCTGTGCTGGGAGCATTTTACCACGGGTTTTAACTTCTATCTCTTCAACTGTCTTTTCACTATTGTAGACATTTGTTTATTTTTGTCAGACATGTTCATCAGTATCATGCAGTCCGACCTTCCCTGTGTTTGCAAATATATACTAACATTCGACTCAGCTGGACGTGGCTGAGTGAAGAAGGGATTCCTTTCCACATTATGACTCTAATTCTAAATAATGTTGGATCGACATATGTCATAGTTTTAATGAGGTTTTTCAGTGGAAAAAAATGTTATTCTAGCAATAAGGCAGCTTTATTTGGACTATTTGAAGGACAGAATGTTGGGTGGCGGGGGGGGGGGGTATTAACTGTTTAAATATCTGACACTCATGTCTAGAAAGATAACCGCTGTTAACGGTAACACACTGTAGGTAATCAACACTTGTTCAGTTCAATAATTTATCTCAGGAATGGTTAATAGGGTGATGAAAGCAACATGCACGAGGGCAGCTGATGGTGGATTGTGCTAGAAAACATTGGATAGTGACGTGCAGTAAGTGGGTCGTCCGTGTGTGTGTGTTGACCTCCTGACGAAGGTCAACACACGTCGGTGCTGGGATCGGAGCAGTAGCCATATTGTCTGTCCCTGGCCTGTGTGCATCCTTCCTGTTTCACATGAACTCTGCTCCTCTCTCTCTCTCTCTCTCCTTTTTTTAAACAGGTGTTTAAAATAACCCTCATCCATCCCGCCGCTGCCCCCTGCTGCCCATAGACCCTGTAGACTAGTGTTAATTTCTTTGTAAATAAGATATTGGACTGTACTTTTCTATAACACTGGAGAGAACAAGCTATAAAGGGAACATTTTTTTTTGTTTGGTCTGCTCTAGTTAATCCCCCCCGCCTCCCCAGTCAACTCACTCACTGTTCTCACACCGTGGGACTGATTTGTAAGTGTTTGCACAGCTAGACAAGTCATCATTTGATTATTTAAATGGATGTTAAGCTGTCGTTGCCTAAAAGCATTTAACATGTACAGATCAGTTTTTTTGCTAGGCTCATCTTTAAGTTTGATTTGCTGATTGTACAGATCTATTAGGGAGAAAAAAATAAAAGTTATTGAAAGTGTGTTTTGGCATTTTCTTTTTCCATGTCTTCATTGGTGATGTGTGATGAGAACATTTCTACAATAGATTGAAATGGGTTTACAAAACAGGAAGATGCTTGTCAAGATATGGTTGATTTTAGATATTCATATATGTACATAATGTGATGGAGCTGCATATAACCCTTGAAGGGGCTTGATCCCGGTGCTCTCCAATAGAACTGCTCGTGGGTCATCTACTTGATATTTTCACAAAGTCTGTCTGTAGCTCCTAGGTCCCACACACCGTTCATTTCATCGGCTCTGCACTTGGTACCTGTAATGTTAAGAGCCCAAGGATATGCATTATTGAATTCGGTGAGATTTATAGACCCAATGCTTTCAATATTAATGAGAACAAAAGATGACCAGCGTTCTGTAGCCGTCAGGCTGTGGACCAAGGTGTATCCTCTTTTATGTCCTGGGATAAACTACAGCAGTGATCAGCAACTGGGGGCCCATGGGCCGTACTGGTCTACCAGAGCCAGAGACGCACAGTCACAGGTATCACAGGTGCTGATCTCCATGGCAACAACATTCATAGAATAACCTCTCCTATTCGAGCTGAATAACAGCTTTTATTTAAAAAAAATGGTGAGCTTGGTTCTGAAGATTTTGGCGATTGCCTAACAGACATCAGAACTGGAACGTTGCATATGAAAAAAGTTATAGGAGTTAAGTTAATCATTCAAACTTAAATATAAGTGTAATAAAAGTATTATTCTATGTACAACATTGACTTCTAAAATCGCAATTGCAGATAAACCAGGTAGGATGAATCACGTTTTCTAACCTCACTCTGCATACAGACAATCATTCAGTACTGTTTGAGGAGGACTTACTAATGACAAGGAATACATCTGAAAGGTTTGGAGGGGCATTGCACTAGTTTAAACAAAAATCAAGAAATCCATACACCAACAGATAAGTAACAGTTGGGATGATTTGATTTTTAAGTATAGTTTACAAGGAGAACCCATAAGGAAAACATAGCAAAGAGGAGAACTGCCTTAAGGGTGTGTGTGTGAATTCATGACTTGTGACAAAAGGCTTTGCTTTATAGAAAACATTTTAATGGTTAATATATTTACAAATATACAGTAATTCATAAAGAAAAGACACGAGGTACAGCACGAGTAAGAAATGACTAAGAAATCCTCATGTAAGAAAACTTCTGTGGAAATCAAAATGTAAAAACAGAACAACCACTAACAACCATAACATGAGTGGGAGGAGAAATAAACCTGTTTGACGTTAAACCTGCAGCACAGCGTCTGCACAGTGATGTGTTTTCTGTTGATATGACACATTCTCACACTGTGATGAGGCTTGACAGTCATGACACACAGCACTGCACCTGTACAACACATGAGCATCAACACCCAAGTCAGCCAACATCGACTGACTGAGCCAATCAGAATTCAGACTAAAGAGAAAATCCACCCAAATGACTTCTACAGGCCCTTTCCCTCAAACTGTTATTGGTATGAGGAGTGTACCAGTGGCAGAATGTTCAGCATTTATTATTCAACAGAAAGTTTTAGAGATATTAAATTAACTCAAAATCAAAATATTAAATTGATTTTAGCTAAAACTAAATTTTCAAAAACCTTTAATACGATATAAAATATATATATTTTCCTACATAGCAATAACTGATGATGGATATTTTCTTTTGTTTTTTTTAATATGTATAACAGTCCCACCCACACAGTGGCTGTATGGAGTCTGACTCTTCTAACACAACCGGATCAACTGGGCGTTTCACTGGGATCCGGGTCTCATTTCTTTTTTTGGCTGCACACTGATCATGTCTTTAAATTGAAGACAGTCTGTTAACTAGGATGACTCTTGGTAGAGCGCATACCTGCACCAACAGTTAAATTCAATCAAGCAGAAACAAATTCCACCATAAATATCCTAAAAGATCCATGAATTATTCCCTGGGCTAGCTGTGAAAAAGTTCTACCTGTTAATTTTAAAGAAGTTACTATATAAGAAAAAAATACTGGATGTGCCCCCTGGTTCAGATCTACAACCAAAGTGACAACCAAACCTAAGTGAGTTCTTCCCTGACCCAAACCACAGCCTACCATCAAGTGTGGTGGTAATGCATTCAGTTGCTTCTGTGTAAAACAGACAGGGGGTGAAAACAAGACTTCCTTGTTTGAAGTAATTCAACGCAAACTGAACTGTGATTGTAAATGACAGGCACCCACATCAGTTAATTCATGTATTTTATGATTGCAGCATAAGATTCAATTATAAAGCAATATTCTTTATCTTTGTACTAAGTTGTCATTTCTGACGAGTTGTGTTTTGAAAATCTTTCATAAGGAGGGTGTTCAAGTTTCAAATACCAGCGTGTTGGAGTGTGAAGCACCACGTGGTTTGAGTTGGGTCGTTCTTTGGGGATTTTCCCTTTAGTGCTCGGTCACATGTGGACATCTTTGAAATCATGCTCTGTGTATCGGAAGACTAATCATTTAGTGAGTAACTTTAAAACAGAAAAGCTGAATGTGACGTGACCGACGAGAAGAGGAAGCAACTTGAACTTATTTCTCAAACTCTTTTGCATCATCTTAGGTAAAAAGTAATCCTGGTCTCCTTTATGTTACACTCTGGCCAAACAGTCGAAATGATGCTTTAAGTTCACATGAATAACCTGAATGGCAGATCTGTGCTCGTCAGGTGTGTCAAACTAATCAAAGTGGAGCAGAATAACTCTGGACAGGTGGGGGTGGGGGTGGCGGTATGTGGTGGGGGGGAGGGGTCCCTGAGAGGAGAACACATCAACAGCTTCCCCACAACAACAGTCAGATAAATATAGCCTCTAACAGCTCAGCTCAGAGACCACTAGTGGATCCTAAAAGAGCCTCAGACACTGTTCTTCTCCACAAAGTGTTACAGGCCGTGGATATGTGAGCGTGGGTTGATATTGTGTACATGTGGAGTCAAAAGTGACAGTGAGGGAGTGCGTGTGAAACAAAAGCAGCCAATCCCCCTCAGCCTTCTTAAGACATGTGTGGTCGTCGGGTTGCCTCATTAAACCTATTTTAACTGGTTATACTAATAATGTCAATGACCTCCAGACCTCAGACTGGTGTGGACAGCAATATCCAAGCATTGAAAATAACATTTTATAGTAATGTTATTTTCTCTGTTGAGCCTATGAAAATTAAATATATATATATATATATATATATATACTTCATTCACGTCTCCATTCCATATTCACTGTGGTGGTGTACAAAGGCAAACTCATAAATTATCACTGCCCGAATCCTTATGGAAGCAACTGTGCCTGTCATGCTAGTTCAATTCCCCAAAAGCCGATAAATGTCCATTGAAAATTCTCTCTGATCTTCAAAAGGAAAACTCTGCAAGTTGATCTCATCAGCGTTCAAACAAGCTGGGGCTGAAATCTCAGTGAGAAATGAGGCGACTCTCACAAGCCAACGTCCGGGTAATTCTGATGGAGGGATTGCTTTGTGGATTAACTTCTTACAGAAACACTGCTCTCTCTCTCTCCTCTTAATCCGCACCTCAACCTGCCGACTGTCCAACACATACACAGGAGCAGCACCACCAGTCTTCCGGTGACGCTGTGAAATCTACTCGTGAGGTGCTGCCAAGTGGAACCAGTGTGGGTCGGCCTGGAAGCACAACCTGCAGGAGCGAGCGTTGGACAGCAGGTCAACAACAGTCATGTCGCTGCCCTCACACTCGCTACAGCCCAACACTGTGTCTCTCTCTTCTGCTTTTAGAATTCACTCTTCAAACATTAAATGAGAATATGAACAACAACCATTTCCTGAATAAGAGAGGTCAACCCTGACCAGATAACTGGTTTAACATGTTTCAGCCCATTCCTTAAAGCTAACTTTGTTTCTTTCTGGCCACTGGTTGGCAGCAGTAGACGTAAAATTGCTACATATTGCTTTCTGAAGTTGATAAAAATGTGTGAGGACAGAGAAGCGACACATCGAGCACCCACAGAGCAACACAAGGGTTCATTTGAAGTCGTGCTTACGACACTGACACCTGTTAATCAGTAAGGATTTGTGGCTTCTTCTACCAACGGACTTCTGACAGAGATGGGAAACCACTGCTGGGCGCCACAACAGACCATCAGGTCAGCCTCAGAAGCGACTGACAGATCACAGCCAATGGATTTGGCTCAAGTGGAATGACGGATACTGGATTCAATGGGAAGCATAACACCTGTCAGCGGTCTCCTGTTCTCTGGAACTTTGCAGATTTCAGGGACAATTGAACACAAGCTGAGGACTGATCACCCGATAACACAATGCGACACAACTGACCATGTGTCCCATTTTCCACAACCTAAGCCAGACCAAGATACACCCCCTCCCCACATAACTCTGAGAGTTTTGTGGTTTTTATATTTTTGCTCAGTTTTGGTCTCCATTTGTCATTTTGGCTGAAAATGAGCCATTATGTTACCGAGCTAGTTGCTATTTGGTTCTCCACAGGAGGTGTTTTATCCGAGCGGTGGTGATTGGTCCGGTGGTTCCCACATTTTCACATCATCATGATCCACGGCTCATATAAAAGTATTCATAAATGGAGCTTACAGTAAATGGTCTACATGCATTTACACTGAAATGGTCCATTGGCGGGTTACTTACATAAAAACACTGCCCAACATTCAAACTTTGCTCATCACTGAATCAGCAAATAGTTTGTTAATACTTTTAATCAAAGGGGAGAGAGAACGTTCACATAACTGAGAATAATAATCCAAAAGTGATGAGAAAAAAAAGTTTTATGTACAAAAGGGAGAAAGTAAATTCTTCTAAATTGTATACATCTGAAATCCAGACACTTTCCCAAGAAATCTTTTCAATGCAATTCTACTACACACATTTACGCTTAGTGTTCCTCTCCCGACATCCTCTGTTCACACAGGCTACATCAGTCTGGTACTACTTCTCTAAACCATGCTAGATTCACATCTACACATACAAAGGAAATGCACAGCAGAACGGTGAGGATGAAAACCTCAAAAGCAATTTTTTTTTGTTTTCATTTCCCCCAACTTCAGTGTCATCCTCCCAAACACACACACGTGACCATCACAATTCTCTGACGTGACTCGCTGGGAGAGGACAGGGACGACATGAGATACAGCAAAGAGCTCAGAAGGACAACTTGGATTTCATCAACTTCTTGCAAAAAACATTTAACCTAAGAGTTGTGGAAACTTGATAGATTATCAGCAAAGTTCCTCTGGAGGTGGCATGAAAGAAAACATTAAGCAAACCAACAGGGCAGGACCCTGGAAATGCAAGGGCTTATGGGTAGGAGGAGGTAGATGTTGACATCTGGTAGCCACTCGTCAGCATTTGATCTGACGAGCACTTTATTTATTTTTTTCTATTATTTTTATACTTTTTATGTGGCTCACTCTTTCTGCTATGCTGCAAGAGACAGCGGTCACCATGGGCCGTGTAGGGGTGATGGTACCAAAAGCAACCAGCAGGAGTCACTGGTAAACATTTCTAATTTGTCCCTTCTGCTTCTCTGCCATCAAACCACACATGCTCATGTCATTGAAGTTGTTGTTGTGTAGGGATGTGACACCCACTCTGACGACATCAGCTGGGCTGACTGACATATAAAATACCTCTCTCGGTTCAAACGACCCCAGCTTGTATGCTGGGATTAAAGTTTCATGCCGTTTGCTATTTGAAAGTGTGACACCCAGGTCTGCCACCCATGTTTAATGTTCTCACCACATATCTCATCACAGCTCTCACCCGTGCTGCTACAATAGACTGGTCTGCACTCTGACAAACAAACCAAACCAGTCGTTCTTTAAAAGGAGCACCATCTTTTAACTGGGATCGGGTGACCTACATCACGAGCGGCCACAATGTTCTTACAGCAAAGAGTTTCTGTTCCATAACCCCTGACGTTGAGAAACAGCAAAATATCACAATCTGGATAAGAAAACATGGTAAAAAAGAGCTTTACATGGTTGAGTGTATATAAAGGGGAATGTGCACACTTTGGATTTGAAATGCCCGAACTGAGGGACCCTGCTCACAGACATATATTCTGCTACTGGACACAACAGGAGAAGTAACAAAGGTTCACAAGGTGTGTGTTTCCTCTCAAGAAACTAAAGTAAGCTGTTAACAAATACTGGTGAGGACTAATGCTTTTTTCCTTTACATTTAAAAGTATATATCAACAAAGTGTTATAATACAGATAAGACGTTTATAGACAGTCAGCCCAGTGCTGGGAACAGCCCATTTCTGCTCCCTGGGTAAAGGAAGGGAAGGGAAGGGAGGGGCGGGGGCTCAACTCATTGCTGAGCCTTGTATTGGCTGGTCTGGATGAGGGTGGGGGTGGGCCGGTGGAGACTGGAAGAGCTGCAAGGCCACCACCCATGGGTCATGTTGCTTTCTCCATGGTAACCCTGACATGGTGCAGCACGGGGGGATCTGAAAGGAAGAGCAGAGTCCAGATGAATAGAACTGGGACTGAACAAACCTCGACAGACAACACAGGGGTTGTGTAGTGACCTTTGTCTTTTTTAACAAATCTACAAAAAACAAAACCATGACACTGTCATATACGCAATCCCAAATTTCTTTTTTGTCCCCATCTGTTATGACAGATCTTAAGTATAAGTATAAATAAATAAGTATTATATATAAGTAATATATTCTGTATTTCTAGATATATTTTTAACTTTTTTTAACTCTTCATTTATTTAATTATACATTTACATATGTATTCATTAATTACATACCTACATACTTATGTTATTTATTACCCTTCATAAACCGATACCTGTGTGATGTTAGTGCCACAGATAAATTCTCCTTATATCAGGGTTCTCAGGAATTTCGGAGTATTCACTTTCACTTGCCTTACACCCAAATAAATATAAAGTTGGTGCCTATGATAAAGGTATTAATGAATAGCCCATTAAAGATCATGGGCCCTCCTGTATATTTATTTTCTTTTTTCAAAGGGATGTTGCACGCTGTTAGGTAAAGTGTAACTTTATCTGTACCAATAGGAAAAGCTCCCTCTGCCATTGAGCATTAGTTTCAAAAAATTACATCTGATCAACAGCTTTTTTAAATCATTTTCTAAAGAGATTTGTGATGACACCAAACTGTAAACTGTGAATTCTGTGACAGTAGAACAGTATGTTTGATATCTGTTTGGTGTTGGGTTTGTGCTAAATTGTGTATCTACTAGAGACAAGTGTAAGGAGTGAGAGGGTGATTTGTATCAGTTTATGAATATCTGTAATGTTTTTTCATTCATCATTTTAGACGAGGTGTCCATATGGCTTATAATAACTGTGAAAGCAACGTGTACCCAAACATTGACAGGACTCTTGTGAAGCCCCCTGAGGAACACCCGAGGAGCATCTCACCATGATATCGGCTCATTACGTTGTTCAGTCTCTTCCTGAGTGTTTGCCTTCCTCCGTTGACCATCTTCGTCTGGACACAAACACAAACGCTGAGTTAGAAGATCCCCTTCAACACATGTTCATTTGGACCTTTCGCCCTCTCTTGCTTTGAGGGCTTCTGATTGATCGTCAAGCAGATGAACTTAAGTTCAAATTCTATGCATCAGAATTGAAGCGTAGCTCTGTGGTTATGGATGTGGGTGTGACATCGCTTCTTACCACAGGGGTTTCCCTCCACATTGTCCAGGAGATTGGCTGTAGAGTTGGCTGTGCCCAGTCTGACAGGAGCTTAGTTAAGAACACCATGGTCTCAGTGATGTGGACAAACAGATAAGTTATGGAGGCTGATACATGACTGGTGTTTGCTCTTTGTATAGAATAGAATTTCACTTTTTAGCTGTCACTGAGGACAAGAATGTACAAGGTCAGATGTTACTGCTGAATGAATTGCTGTTATTAAAAAGGTCCAGTGTGTAGGACTTAGGTGAAAGAGATCAAGTGGCAGAAACTTTATATAAATCCTAGTGATGTTTTCAGTGTTCAAATTGTAATTAAATTTGTTTTCTGTACCCTAGAATGGCCCGTTTGTATTTAAATACTTTATATATAGATCAGGAGCGGGTCCTCTCTACGGAGGCCGCCATGTTTTCTACAGTAGCCCAAACTGGAAACACCTTTCGAGTTTTTATGACAACTGAAGACTCCAACAGGTTCTCTTTCATGTCTTGTAAGGGGAGGGTGAGGTCAAGGGCATTCAGCCACAACAAAACACTTCACCACTAGATTTTGCTATATTCTACACACTGAACCTTTAAAGCAGAATTAAATCATCTCCTTCTCTTTGAATGGAATTTGATTGTTGTAAGTAAATACGATTCGACTTTATAATAAAAAATTGAAAATTATCCAGATACTGTGAGCAAGTTTTGACCAAAGGATACGAATGGTGCTTCAGGAGCCTTCTTTTTGACTTTCTCCTCTTTGTCTTCTCTGAAAACGTCCTGGCAATTTCAAACAGCTTCTTTCTCGTTGCTGCAAGTGAAAAAGTAATAATAAATAATTAACTGCACCAGACAAGGACCTTGACCATTTGGATGTTTATATCTTATCTGTAACAGTAATAATTATGGCTTTGTCAACTGTTGTTTCTGCATTTACTTGTTTTCTCTGCTGCAACAAAATTTAGCCAAGATGTGATATCAAAAACTGGTACACACTGAAATATACTTTGTTAACAGTTACACATCTACCTTAAAAGGTTATTGCAGTGCTTTGTGGAATACTACTAATAATAGTATTACTGTCCACCGTGAGACTTACATTTGCCCATGAGTTTGAGTTTGTCTCTGAACAGAGCGTCATCTGAGATGGCCTCCATTGAAGCCGCAGTGTGCTGTTCTCCTGCACGCAAAAATATGTTTAGTATTTATAGTGTGATTCCTGCATCAACAAATATCAAAGTGACACACACACTCAATGACAGACCCAGTGCTCAGTAGAAGAAGAAACATTATAAATAGCTTTGGCAGCAGAAGCCGGATGAGTGATATCTACCTGTGGAACTCTCCATGCTAGATGAATTACTGGACTTTGATTTCTTTGATTCATACTTCAAGCGATCTAAAAACAGAGAGCAGATGTTGTTGATGTGAGGAAGACGGGAAGAACAAGATGTGAAGAGTTCAGGTAGAATGATAGAAATTCCCAAACGTCTAAACCACCACATCAATTCATCCTGACAAGCATCTGATGAGGAGGGAAAACAGTTTAAAGCTTTGTTGCACCAGAACAGCCGCAACAAACCGTTTGACCAATCATCAATCGTGTCTCAAAAAGCTGGTCTTAACAAGGCCAAAATTTCTGAAAGTATTAATTGATTGTATTTGTGCTGCTTACAAACTTTCTCTGTAAACAGTCTTTCCTCAAAAATGGTGTTAAATCAGTTAGGAGCTAAATAGTTGGTTTATCACCATGTGAAGAACAAGGCCTGTTAATAGAAGACGGTGAAGATCTTTAGAAGACTAAAGATCCATACAAGACGATGGGCCTGTGGACGAATAAATGTCTTGAGGTTTAACTCAAAAAATTTCAAATCTGAGCTAGGAGACATTCATTCAAAGTCAGGGTTTGAACTTTCATCTCATCATTTTGTCCTCTTTCTTTTTAATTGTATTTGAATAAGGACATTTAGGAAACTGAGAACTCAGCAGTTTGTCCTTTTTTATAAAAAACATGTTATGTAAAATTGCTGTTTATTATTTATAATTTTCTCAAATCTTTAAGGTTTAGTCTGAATGTTAGGACTTGGGAGTGAGACTGCGTTGGATCATAAGATGAGTGCAGACAAATGCAGAAATAACACAAGAAACAGCAGTAGCAAGAAACCAAAATTATGATTACTGCTAAACCTCAAGGAATTAAATTGTGAACGGCACATATTGGCATTTATAATCTGGATTTTTTCAGTTTAAACTATATTGGCACTCAGCGGAGTGCATGCTTCCGCCAAGACCCAACAGTCACCTTATGAAAGCACATTTAAATTCACTGGATCCCGATTTTATCAGGATCTGCACCAAATTGGATCAACATCGAATGTGTAGGTTTTTATGTTCTATGCATCATTTCCAGTGAAACCCAAACAATACTATGAGCAGGGTGCCTCTGTGGAATGAGTCACAGTCATACCTCTCTCTAAGGCGATGAGGAACTCGCGGTTGCGCTGCAGCTCTTTCATAAACTCCTCGTTCTGGAGGAAGAGGGCGATGCGCTCGTCATCCAGGTACTGCTTCAGTTTCTTGTCTTGTTCGGAGCCGCCCATTGTCAATCCCGCACCTCCAGTGGTCCCTGCAGCTCCGGACCGAGAGCTGGACTGGGCTGTCCACTGGCTTATTGGAGAAACTGAAGAGGTTGACGATGAAGGCTGGGACACACTGCTCTGAGAACCCTGCTGGGGGATTAAGACAGCATGGGTCATTGGTAATACAAATCAATTAATGTGCTTAGATGAAGGATCACTTGAAAAGTTGTTCAGTTTAATCACTGGTATCTTGAAATACAGCGGCCTGTACTACTGCTGCTGTCAACACTATACTAACAGTCTTCTACTGCCATTCACCAACAGCAGTTTACTTTACCTAACCCTGGTGATACTCATATATAAACATGAGTGGCATACAAACTGGACTACTACTACTACTACTATAAGTGCTCTATGGAGATAGCTCAACATTTTGGAATATACCAACTATTCACTTTCTCTCTGAGAGTTAGATGAGATGATGAATATTTGTCTAATTTTTTAATCGCTGTTTGACGCCACACTGATAAACACACAAACGTCATTTTTGATGAAAAGAAAGAAACCAATTAAAAATCTGTATGCTCACAGTTTTTACCTTTATACTGTTCAACTGCTGCGGCAAAATACGTAGAAAATCATCCGGGAGGTTTCCAAGCATTGGAGGGTTCCAGTTCCGGTAGCTTCGGACCTGCTGGTGACCGGGAGGTGGCTGGACTTCAAATCTAAGAGTCACAGAACAGAATAGTAATTCTACAAACCGCTTTAGGCTCACTACGTTTATTTACAGACCAGAGAGACATCGGAGACACAAAAAGAATCGTACACTCCTTTTCGTAGTTAGCGATGGATTGACATTTCATCTAGCACCATCATCAGGTTAGAGTCACAGGGTGTCATATTTAATGACGAATACATGCAAAACAAAGATGTTCCCCTCAGCCTCGGTCTCATTTTCACTGGGATCAGGCCGATGTTGTGTTGTCAATTGTTGATTATCAGCACAATTGTTGCAGGTTAGGTACGTGTGTTGTCTACATTTTCATGGATAAATGAATCATGTAATAGAATGCACTCAGTTCAAATGAAAAGTGATCAGTGTGGCTAATTACTGAACGTTTTTTTTAATACAAACAATACTGAACAATGCAGAGACGCACCTCTGATATGAAAGAATTGTGATCATTTTGAATCATCGGTCAATAAATCTCTTCTAGAATCAAGTAATGGTTTCATGTTTAAAGTGCCTAAAGTATGTAGAACTACACCAGTAAAGCACGTTAACCTTTAGCCACCTACAAGGCAGGTTTCTAAAGTAGCTCCTAATCTGATAATTACAATATCAAGGCTTAAGCTTCTTCTGAGGATGTCCACTCCCTTACTCACCTGGGTGGGGGTGTTGGTGGGGTCTCTGGATATTTCCTGTCATAAATGTGCATATCATACGTCGGTGGAGAGTAGACTGGAGGCGGTTCCTCATCAGAACTGTCAGGTTCTAGTGTTCGCTCCAGAATCTAGAAACAAAAGACAATATGAGCTTTATTCCCTTCAACTGTTTTACCCTTTACCCTCAAACTAGTCAGTTTAGACCAGAGGGAAATGTAACATGCCACATTTAGCCCTCTCTGTGATATTGTATTTATTTTGTCAAATTAAGATGGACAATCAGCAGCCTCTGTATGTGTAAATTGGTTTTTTTCCTCTGCTAAGCATTTGATACATTCATTCTGTAAAATAAAACCAGGGCTCATAATTATTCTTTCCTTTCAATGGACTCGACTTGAAAAAAATAAAAAGGGGAAGCAGTTACATGTCTGAATGATCCTGATGTTTGTGAAGGTAATCCATAAAAGTTTAATTCAGATCAAATATGATGGGTTTTTTTTTTAATGAAAAAAAAAAAAAAATCAATGGATTCCTAACTGGTGTGGGTGCTCTTGGTCCTTTTCACTGACCTCTAGTGGGATACTGTCATCTGAATCCGAACTGTCATCCGAGCCCTGTCCGTCAATGCTCATCTGGAGCAGCTGGTCGATGGTGGCGTCCACAGCTCCGTTGTTGGAGCGCAGCACGCACTCAATCACCTCATAGTCCATAGTGGGGAACATGGTCTTGAAGTCCTCCATGGCCTGGTTGAACTCCAAGCGTCGGACCAGCCGGTTGGATCTGCTGTTGTTGAGCTGACCCTGACCACTGCCGCTCCCGTCACCACTTCCGTTGCTTCTGGAGCCTCCATTGCTGCTGCTGCGTCTGAATAGGCTGGTCATCCTGTCTCACGTGCCACCAACGTGCTGACAGGGTGGCTCTACTTTTCTGTCACCACCACCACAAGAACTACGGCCCCTTCAGTCTCACTTGCTTTTCCCGCCCAGTGCTGCAGAGACTGTACCAGTCAGGTGGTGACAGAAAGGAAAAAGTCCAATGTTCTGTCACCAGGTAAAGGTTAGAGTTAAAATCCACCCAGGAACATGCATAGCTGCATCACAGGGGTCACCTACAGATAGAGGACAGACAAAGGAGTAGTTACTAACACTTAGTTTTAAAATGAAATGACACCACTGTAAGTCCTATTCAAAATGGGCCTATGCCTAGGGGCTAATTGGTTGGCATGTGGAGTGGCTGAGACACACAACGATTACCTTTCACTGGATCATACCGAGCGCACAGAGGTGCGGAGACCTGAGGCAGCAGAGGTTTAGAAATCTGCCTTCAGTTTGTCAGCTGTGATCTTTGATCTTAATTTTCTTATCAAACAGCACTTTAAAGCTGTTCCCACTGTATCCTGTATTTACCCTATTCCCCGAACAGCCCTGGATAGAAAGATAAAGTCACTCAGCACTTTATAACGAACACGATCCAAACACTGAAGAGTTCTTCCATTTGCTCTCAAACAGCCTCAGGTGCTCATGTCAACTTTCCTCTGAGATTCTGCTCCATGTTGACTTGACTGCATCACATCATCTCTGCACGTTGATGCTGTCCATCTCCCCAAAAAAGAAAACGCCACAAAAAAGATGCATGTCAACTATTAATATTTCCAGTGGCAAAAACCCTAAATTGACAATCTGTGCACTGGAGGTGAAGCCTGATTATACTTAAGGTGGTTTGCTAACAGTATGTGGCTTTTGCAGAAAGTGATCATCAGCATCACAGAACCTCAGGTAAAGTGGAACAGAATTGTAAATTGATCAAGTCAATTTGTTGACCGTGGAGAAGGGGAATTTTGAAAGTGCTGTCACACAGATAGCAGAAGGACACTGCCACATGAAATATGCAGCTATAATTAAACTAAGAACTATTTTTAAATTTTTTCTACAGTATCTAGAGGGGGGAGGGGGTTCTGTACAGGTGTATGGGAGACAGCTGCTTTCCTTCCTTACTGGTACCAGAACTGATGATGGAATCTGAGCTGTGGGCTGCACTTGTCTGCACTCGTTACATGATGGTGGTCTAGATTTACACTTGCATCTTATCAACAATGTTTCACAGCTCTACAATGGACCTCAGATGTCACGGACCACAGTGTGGGATCAAATCGACTTCCCACATCACCTGTTGCCCAACATATGTTCTTCTGTAATTCTGTTGGGACATCTGTCATCAAATGAGCCTGGAGAGAGGAGTCCGAGGCAGCTGCTGAACCTGGTTTGTTCCCCTGGTTGTGGAGTCTAATTACTGTGTGCAGCACTGTTTCCACAGCGAGCATGGCACATTAGCACAAAGCTAGCTATGTTGTGTGTTTTATTGTTATTAGTTGTTGTCGTTATGACGAATGAGAAAGCACCAAGCGTTTGACACACCTACTGTCAAGGGTTAGAGGAACACATACATGTGAGTATTCAGTAAAAGAATGTGGCCACATGTCCATGAGCACCTCCAAATATGGTCTCAGTGATAAGATTTCACTTCCTCAATGAGACCACATCGAGGGACGGCCAACTCAGCTGATCCTCTGACCCTGACAGTTTCAAAAGGAAGCTAAAACATGCTTACACTTCTCAGTGGTTCCCATACACGGATTTATTCGTGGCCACTTCAACAATATCAACACTGTACTATTCATTGATTTTGTACTTTCTATCCAAATGGGTAAAATCTTATTGGTAAGCTGTTTGCGGCACATTGATTCAGTCAGCCCATCCTGGCTCTGCTCTCTCTCCTTCTGATGCAGACATAACTTTGCGTGCACACACATGAACGCATTATGTTGAAACTGTCTTTTGTTCCTTGTATTGCAAATTTAAAGCTGCTGAGCATCAAGCTCAGAGGAGCCATGATTCTTAATGTGTCTCCTCTTCACCATCATGGATGTGACCAATGGCTATGAAGGGAAATGGACATTGAACCTGATGACCCAGCAGCACATGTACTGGAGCCATCTGGCACATGGAACACGGTGCTGTTAACATGATTCTACGTGTTTATGGGTAAATAAATCCTGCCCATGAAACCAAAGATTCTTTTAATAAAAAAGACAACTGCACTTTTAGCTCAGTCAGAGTTTCCTGTTTTACTTTCAATAACAGTCGTGTTTCTATCCACTGCTTTGTGTTGAATGAGAGTGTGAGAGTTTGTGTGTGACTGTCTTTGCTCCTCCACACACAGACTGTAGTGAAACAGGCTGACGAACAGGAGTTGCAAAATTCTGGGAATATTCAAAGTTGGAAACTTTACGGGAAATAGTCCTGCACACTATGCAGGGCTATTGAGCTGGGAATTATCTGTGCATGTGATTGAGAAATGCACAGTGCAGGGTTGAAATTCAACATGCAGAATGTGCTGCATTCCATACATCTTAAAAATAGAGTTTTGAATGATGTTTCTATTGATCAGCATTTAGTTTGCATATTATTTTTTTTTTTTTCAAAATCCCAAAAATTCCCGAGCTCAATATTCCCATGGAAAGTTACTGGAAATTTACCGGAAAGTGATCACATCATTGCAACCCTATTGACGACTCATTATGTTAGGTGCAATAAAAGCTTTACGACAAGTGTTATAAATCCCTCTTAAACCAAAGATGGACAGACATCGACTCCAAACTTTGGTAATAATCCACTTAGAGCAGGAGGCACAACACCCTGACAGAAAGATTAAGATACGCTTATTTATACCAAACACATGCTCAGACATGCACAACACACTCATGCAATGGCAGGTAAATTTAACCTCTGCATTTAACCCATCTGGTGGTAAATCTGCTTTCTGGGACAGGGAGGGCTTAACACATCGTACCCATCTGCATGACATCAGTACGTTCATATACATGAGAAACGCACTATTCCTTGGTTGCAGGTCTTTCTTGTCCCTGCAGGCCTCTCGAGCAGCACTTCCTCTCTGGCTGTGTGCTAATCCCAGTGAGCTCCACCAATCAAATGATTCTGTTTAAGAGAAATCTGCATAGTCTGAGAGGAAGTGCAGCCTGAGGGGCCCGGATCAGTTCACCTCACCAGCATTTGTGAAAGTGAAATATGCATTATTACACACAGGGCTCAGTCTAATTAAGTTAGATATGGAATTTATGGTGTTTAATAGGGACTAGTATTAACCATCACTTGTACTCAATGCTGTGCACTACTTTTTCATTAGTCTCATTTAGAAACACACATTGGAGGGCGAGTAAAGCCGTATGTCCCTGAATGCCCACATCCGGTCCTGACCTCCATTAGGCCCTAAGTAAAATACTGCAAGGGCGCCATCCTACCTGACCCTTCAGTCAAGTTAACCATTTGCCACTGCCACAGTCCCACCTGACACCCCAGTGCTCCAACCACAATCAT
Organism: Platichthys flesus; assembly: GCF_949316205.1. NCBI lineage: Eukaryota > Metazoa > Chordata > Actinopteri > Pleuronectiformes > Pleuronectidae > Platichthys > Platichthys flesus. Next base: position 10,166,546 of record NC_084948.1, on the reverse strand, counting down.
TCCATATCACAGTTTCCACCATCTGAGCTCTGGCAGCTACTGGCATCTCTCTTACTTACAAATAAATACAACTATCATGTATTAAATCTGTTGCCAAATTATGGATATTTCAAAAAAAAAAAACTGGTATTTTCGACTGACTTTCAACATCTGCCCCTCTTTGGTTGTATGGGGATTTTTAACACTTATTGCACATAACAAGTGGTACATGTCTCTGTACAGTCTGTGTGTCTGTTTGTGCGACCTTTGACAGTGAAAGACTTGCAGGTGGACAAATAGAGGTTAATGAACCAGCAGTCAGTAGTTTGTGATACTGTGCCAAAGTCCTATCAACCCACATGGAAGCTGCTGTAGTGGTTATGAAGAGCAATCGTGATACATTTCAAAATAAGAGTTATTAGTGTAGTATCTGCCTCAAAAATCCACTGATAATTATAATTATAATTTTAAACTGTATTTAAATAGCATAGGTTTACGAAGTGCTTCACAAGTTCATGCAGGACCCAATGGATGAACTATCCAAAGATGCAATGAGGGCAACCAGGGGAATGAGGCAAGACTGTGTGTGATGTGCTCATTTTATACAGTTATTTTAATAACCCTGTAGCTGCTGAGGTTTAAATAAGTTGATTTCCGGGGGAGCCCTGTAGATAATGAGTTACAGTAATCTAGAGCAGTGGGGCTCAAACTCTGCAAGTAAAGGACCCGCAAACTGACACACACAAAAAACACACAAACCCCATGTCATGTGTGGAATCTCGGAGGAATATAGTCATTTTGATACCAATAGATGAAATTATAGTAAAGATAAAGGACACTTTGAGAAGCACTGGTCTAGAAAGGGCTGGAGACACAAACTTGATTGATGGTTTGAGCATTATTGACAGAAGTGACTGATCTGGATCATATTCCTGATTTGAGGAGAATGCAGTTATCTCCAGGTGAACGTCAGATAGCAAAACAAGCATTAAATCCACGTGTTCCACAAACTGTCCACCTCAAACTTGATAGCTGCACAGCAACTGTAATCATGTTCATCCATCATATTTTATATGGCTGCTGTTGCTTAAATAAAGTTGTCCTCGGTGTCCTTCCCCACCGCTATTGCTTTGTATCAGTCTCCATCACAGTGGCCAGCAGGGTGTATTTTAAGATGAGTGTATTTTAGGAGGAACAGCTGACGAAAGGAGCAGATTTAAAGAGGGCTGGGGGGGGCGGGGGGGGAATAACTCCAGTTTGTATGTTTCCATAACCCGGCTCACAAGAACATATGGTTTTTATGAAGTGAAGCTAACCCAACACTGCACAGCTCCTCTCGCAGGCTAACGGTACTTTACAAGCTCCTCGCCGGATCCCAGCTCTCGCGTTCTGCTCTGCTTCATGTTCGTGTGTCACCTTAGCCCTGTTGTTGTTGATGTTGTTGTTGTTGTTGTTGTTGTTTCTCTTTTACTGCAAACGACTTTACAGTAGCTACTATTAGCAGCGGCCTTTAGTGAGAGCAGGCTTAGCAGCGACCTGTTAGCAGCCCCCGGGCAGCTCTCGCTCACTAATCACTAGCAGACACCGAGCCGCTACACACAGGGATTCACCCGCAAGGCCTCGAGCCCAGATTCGACCCCAACATCAGCTCCGCGTAAACATGTCACCCACCTCCACGCACTGGATGTGACCGAGCGGGCTCGTCTTCCCACCGCTGACAACAACAGACCCGCCGCGGAACCCCTCGGTCGTGCTGTTGTTTTGCAAAGTGAAGCGCTGGACTACGCCGGGATGTTTAATATATCAAAAGGTCCGACCCGGTTCGGCGCCTGGAAGCGATGCGTCTGAGCGGCGGTGGTACTCACTGACAGCGGCACGGACACACGGATCCTCGGTTCGCTCCGGCGGCGACAGGAAGCGTCTGTCCCTCCTCCTCCTCCTCCCCCCACCTTCACCCGCAGTAAAACACAACACGGCGCCGGATGTGCCAGCTCACACACAACACACGGTCTCCTTCAACATAAAAGACACGTGTATGGTGAGCGATGGGTCGTATTTCAATAAAGACAAAAAGTCAATTTTTACACGTGGGTGATTAGGAAACCATACAACTTTTCTCGAGGCAGGCCGCCGCACACATCTGCTTAACCCATAGGTTTCTTCCTGATGAAAGTTGCTCTTTAAAGGTCCAGTGTGTAAGATTTAGGAGAAAGGGATCCGTTGGCAGAAATTGAACATAAAATAATCCTAGTGATGTTTTTGACTAGTGTGTAATAAACTACATTTTACAAATTGTTGATTTCTTTACCCTGGAATGGCCCATTTATATTTATATACTGTATATTTACATCAGTAGCGGGTCCTCTCTACAGACGCCGCCATGTTTTTTACAGTAGTCCAAACTACACAAACTTTACACCTCTTGAGTTTTATGAGAACTGACGGCTACTACAGGTTTTCTTTCTTTTTTTGAAGGGAGGGTGAGATGAGATCTGCTACATGCAACTTCACCACTAGATATCCCTAGATTCTACACACTGAACCTTTAAGGCAATGTAAGGCATTTCATGTTATTACATTTCGACAACAAGGCAATTCAAAGTACTTTACATAAAATACTAAATGTTCATGACAAGAAGCATTTATAAATTAAACAAGCTAAATACAGAAAAAATTATAATAAATAAAAGAGTGAAAATAGCTTTCTTCTTGGGAACTGTTGGGTCTCTATAATTTGTAAGGTCTAGATCGTACTTAAGAGCTTTTAGATGATGTAAGTTGTTATTTGATACAAGTCAAATTTAATTGAATATAATATCTTGATTAATTATGTTTCTAATTTGGCCAAAAACACTGCTTAGAAGGAGCACATAAACATTCTTTCCTACTGATCCAGATACAATGGGTGTGTGCCGTGTCTCCTATGAAGGAGACGACCCGCAGGGTGTCGGGCAGTAGTGACAATATGTTATGGGACTGTTAGCCACTGGTCCACATCCACCAACATCTCCCAGTCTCGGGCTTGCTCTAACTGACCAGTCCTGCAGTGAAGGAGATCTTTTATGTCCCTGTTCCCCCTCACGGATAAATGTTGTCCTTTGAACTGTGTGAAATGCCATGTTTTGAATGGCATTTTTGGCAGCTCTCTTTGTTCATATGGTTGCGGCAAAGCATTTGAAAACTTGATTGTCTAATTATTACAAATCCTAGATTTGCAACTGTTGCCAATCTTAGTGCATCTAGATGAAACATGTAGCTGGGACAGGTTTGGTGATGGTGAGAAGGGTGAAAAGATTAAATTAATATTATTACATTTTCAGTGTTAAATAACAACTTTCAGGTATTATTCGGTCAGGGTGGATACAATAAGCGAGAGACTATCTTCAGGAGTTGTACATGTGTACAGAGGCAACTGGACTTGCTTGTGTTTCTTAAAGCCATTTCAACTCTCATCGAAGAGGCTTCTTCAGTTCTAACTGACTATCGGGGGATTACATACACACACACAAACACACACACACACACACACATACACACTTACACAGAGGTAAATTCATTTGACTATGTTATATGTCATTTGATTTTTGTTATATGTTATGATGTTATGTTATATGTTATATAGTATGTTATTTTTTTCTTTTTGTAAAGTCGTCTACTGCGTAGATGTGCCTGCCATGTCACAAGAATTTCACTGCTCCGATGACGCTGTCATTGGTGCATGTGACAATAAACTAAACTTTGAACTTTGAAATACCTGAAACCTCCTGCTACTCAGTTAGAACTGAATAATTCCTTTGGAGGAGGGCTGAAAGTTGAAGATACACATTGTCTCTGTACACATGTAGAACTCCTGCAGATACCATGACCTAGAATCATCAGAGAAAGAGGGACACTACTACTGCATTCGAAATTCCCATGAAGTTAAATCCAAAATGTTCTAACATAACCAACAAAAACACTCTGAACATTATAAGCTTCAGGAAGGTCAAATTGAGCACATAATCTGGATAGGAACCTTCCATGAAAGTGTATGGTGAGCCGGATCAAGACGGAAAAACCAGTTGTATGATGATGGTGAATGTGAACTCAAAACCTAATTTGCTGCTGAGCTTGACACCTTGGTCAGAAAAACATACTGGAAATCAGTGCAAGGACTGTGGAGATATTACATGTCTTTCCTTCTATTGAGACCTCTGTTTGTCACTCACTGAGAAAGGGAATCAATATACAATGATTATATAAAGTGACTTTTCAGCCTGCATCAATAACACAAATCTGATGCGTACAGAATCTCTGTCATGAAGTGGAAATCAGTACAGATTGTCGGTCAAAAGCCTACTTCTGTCAGCCAGGTCATCTGACCACATTCAGATGGATCTATGGTGACATTTTATTGTCGCTGTGTGATTGCAAATAGAGCCTGGGCCACATATAAAGGACCGCCTACTGATCTGCTGCGGTTTCACCATGAATGAAGGGTATTATTATCTGTCACTGTCAACATACACATCTGTGTATGTTCCCTACACAGATGTAGGGAACATATTATTGACAAGCTTATGTGGCAGGAGGTGAAGACAGCAGGCAATGAGACCAGTTTTAAATTAAGCGTGTTTTTAAATAGAAAATTGAGAATTTATTTGATTTAATCTGCATTGACAAATAAAAGTTTTAAATACACTGCTATATTTAAGTTCACCATTGTGTTTTCGGGAAAAAACCCATTCTATAATTCATCATTCAGTAAACTTGGCCTTTTTCATCATAACTCCTTAAAACCAGATATTAGTGCTTGACAAAATAAAAAAACAAATGTCGACTGATTCGCTTTAATAATGTTTTATTAGCTATAAAATATTTGCGTTGGCTGAAATACTCAGGCAGCAGTATTGTGAGTATTTGCTAAAACACAATCTCAACTAAAATCATTGCAGCAAAAATATGAAGGCGAACATCTGTGGGGATGTTTCACTTGTGAAGTTGTAGGTCTATCGTGTGAAGTGTTGAAAGGCTCCGCCAGCCGGTGGCAGTAATGCGCCATTTTGTTGTTTCTTGTCAAAATAAGGAAACAATGATGAAAAAAAAGACGAAAGGGGGAGGTGTTTTAATAGTATTACCGTGGCAACTGTGCTGACGTAGAGGGGAAACCCCTCCCACTGTGTTATGATCACCTCCTCCTCCGCTCTCGGTCAGAAGCCATTTGTTTCCCCCACGATCGGCCTCACGCCTCCAGTCCCAAACAGTGTCACATTGGGATTCTGAGAGTGTCAACACGGAGCAGCTGAGCGGCGGATTCCAACTGGAAACTGTAATAAAGTCTTCTGTGGAGGACGTGACGGCTCAATAAACGACGACTCTAGTTTACATCCGGGACGTGGCGCTCGGCGGAGGGATTCGGCCGGTTTTCGCAGACACCCGAAGTGGAGAAACCACCGTCTCAATCCGCGGCGGTTGATTATTTTCCTCCCGATTATCATCGTTTTCTCGGCCGTGCTTGGACTTTTCTCCTGCGCTCATTTAGATGGCAAGCTTCCCAGACTCTGTAAACCAAAAAGAAATAGGTAAGTAGGCGTGCTGCATGTGGGCTGTGTCTGTGGTAGTCCCGGGAGGAGCCTGGTAGGGCTCACCTCACACGGTTTACCCGGTTTACCCTTTAGCAGGTCTCTAACGGGCTAATATGAAGTATAACTTTATTCTAACGAGCTAAAACAAGTTAGCATAACACGTCAGTTAGCTTAAAGGGTCTCTCAGTACACATTGTTGGGCGGAAGTGGTTATGCCGCTATTATATCTAGACAATAAACTGTAGCTGACCTATATTGTATTATTATTGTTTTACATCATGTTGAGTGTATGTTAAGAACACTTCCGCCCCCGCAGGACTTTAAACTACTGCGTAGGAGACGCTCCGGAGCAGCGGCCACTGTTTACCGAGCCTCGGTGGCGACTCGAGATCCGTATTTATGTCTCGAGCGGAATGTGGGTAAAATTCTGGTCTAGCGCCGTCCTGGTTGACTAAAACTCTGACCTCCAGCCGGTATAACAAAATCTAGTTGGGACTATCGGTTCATTTTGTGTAACTCTTCGTGCTTTTTCACGCATTCCTGTTGATAAACGCTGTTTGCTGTGTTGGGGCTGCCGATGCAGACGGAGCTTCCCTCCCCCACACACCAGCAGCAGCAGATGATTCATTACCCTCATCGAGACGTACGTGCGCGTGTGAACGACCACCCGTGTAAGCTCGGTAGTTTCATTTTTCACATAAAGCTTCTTCTTCAGTGTAGTATTTGAACACATCGTTTTTTTTTTTTTGTCAGAATCTGTAACTTTAGCCAGTTACAGAACCACGCACTTTGATGTATATGGAACTCTTTATTCAACCTCATGGGTTTTTTTTATATTAACCTTCACTCTAGTGTGCTTATAAAGATGAATCAACTTCTTCCCCAGTTTTTACATTTACCCACCCCTCTGCAGAATGCATAGGTTAGGTTTATTACTCTTTATTAAACTGTTTATCACCATCGAAATAACGTGTTGTTTCGAAAATGGTTCAAATTTGGATTTTATTTTTCAAATATGTTAAAGTAAACCTTGTCGTATTTTTCAGATTTTTCTCCGTGGTGATAACAGCTGCCTCCAGTATTTTATGTACAGTTGTGAAATTGTAGGCATTAGTCCATCAGTTGAGTTTCCGTAAACTATAAGAATGAAAAGGGAAGTGTTCTCAGATCTGACGGCCTCATGCCTATTGGCTCTGAGAACTTTAATTTGTATTTATTCAGAGCTCAAACATTGATAAAGTATATATATATAATATATATTTTTGATACATCAGTATGTTTTGTTTATTATTCCTTCAAAAATCGTGCACACAATCGTTTCAATCAATTATATTACAGCACATTTATCTTATTTACCTTGTTGTCATCGCGTATCTAGCTCCACACCCACCGTTTCTGTACAAATGATTCGCTAAACGCTTAAGCCAATCAGGTTCCTGTATCAGAGTGAGGATGTTACCTTTGGATGATTGGAATTCCTGGTTGGGCCTGAGTAAACAGAACTGTTATAAAGAGTTAATATGTGATCGTATAGCTGAAGTAACCTTGTTGTTGTTTTTTCCAGGTAAGGCTAAGTTCATCGCTGAACTCCAGGTGCCTGTTGCTCCCTTCGATCAGAAGTCCGGGCGTGAGGCTTGGACAGTAGCCTTTGCACCCAATGGTTCCTACCTCGCTTGGTCTCAGGGGCGTCGCATTGTCAGGCTCATTCCCTGGGAAAAATGCCTGAAGAGCTTGTAAGTGTTGATACTTGTTTGCACTCAGTCACCACCACTGCCTTAACAAGGCCAATACAGCAACAATAATAACAGTAAAACAGAGATCATTAAATGTTCCAGGACAATATTTACTGTCTAAAAAGAAACACTCCAAATGTGAGAGCAAACTTTGTAAAGATATTAGAAAACCTTTGTCTTGATCACAAGCATGCATGAGGTTTTATTCATAATTTGTGACAAGAGAAGTCCTTCTAATCCAGGGGTTAACATGCCGCCCATGAGCTGCACGATTCCTTGAATTCCAGCATGTAACTCTTATTGACTGTTAACCCCATCTCTCTCACCTTACCTTCTGTCATATTTCTACCATTGACATGGTAGTAAAGGCATAAAATGCACCGAAAATAGTTCACCCATAACCTACCACTTGTTTTTAACCCCTTTTCAAGAGTCACTGCTTCTTAGAATCAGGAACGCCATGTTGTCTATCGAGCACCCACGTGTTGGCTTGTTGGTTTTTGTGTAGACAAGCAGAGGCATAACAAGGAGTCCTATTGGTATGAGACCTCTGTATAAACGGTTTGTTAAAAACTACAAAGACCAGCTGTTCCAGAAATCACTATGCTTTATAGCATACATTTAATTTGTGAGCCGTTTTAAAGGTACACTATGCCAAATTAAACATTTGCTGTTTGTAAAAGCACTATTCAAAATAAGCTTGGAACACAGTGTTATTGGCTGGAGGATTCACAACCACTGCCAAAAGGAGGCTGCTAAGAAATGTAACAAATACAGGTAGAGGGCAGGGTGTCTGCAGATACATAGACACCCCCCCCCCCACACACACACACACACTTATAATGGGTTATTAGAGATGGCGAAGAGTGATCGTTGTTGTATGGGTAAGTTAATGGTTTATACCTTAGTAGGAACAAATGGGCTTGGAGCTGAGAGCCTCAGACAAGGAGTGGTGAAGTCAAGAATTATAGACCTACAAACTAATAAGTTGATGTACTTTTCATAGATAGATAGACAGACAGTTTTTTATGCATAAAGGATTAAACTAGAATAACATTGACAAACTCTCACAGAGCCACTGAACCGAAGCCAACTTTATGGCTTCTATATAACTGTCTCGTTGCGACATTCGCACAGACTTACTCCACTTTGTCTAACTCAAGGGCACTCGTCTGCAGTTTAGTGATAAATCACTGGAATTATGTGCACCAGCAAGTTCCTCTGAGATTAACATGCACCTGAATTACTTGTGATTGGTTTAATGCCACGTTGAAATAAAGAAATCATGAGTGGAGAGGAGTGGGAGTATGATTCCACTGGCTGCTTTGCAGTAACATTTTATTGCTCCAAATTGAGATAGGTTTTATCTTTTGTGGCTGTTAGGCAGCAGAAAGCCCCAAATCCTTAGTTGTACTGCTTTACATAGCATGTTCTAATTTGCTCCCTCGTTGAATGTTAATAGATCAGAATAAAAACAAAAATTAGGGCAAACCTGTGTGCCTGTAGAACTTTCCAGCAGCTTATTTGTCCCCAGAATCCCATCCTAATGCAGGAATGAACACAAAGAGGTGCTCCACAGTGCCAAGGACACGTGGCTCGCTTTATCACCTCTCTTTCTGCTTAACAGGCTCTTTTTCCAGTCCATCAGACCTTGTGACTCTCATATTGAAATTCTTTGTAGAACAAGTACTGATTGTTCCAAAACAGCATGCTGGTTAGCTGCTTCTTTCCCGCAGTGCACACAAAACTAATTTCAAACATTGCAGCTGTTAAACCACATTTAAGATTTAAGCAGAGTCGAGCTGTGAGGACATGGATTTTTACTCCAGCTACACAGCAGGGGATAGCTAGACTGTGCTGTGGTCCTGCTTGGTAGCTCGGCCAACCTGGAAATGTCTTCCACACACTGGGCCAGTGTTGCTCAATTGCTAATGGTCAGTCAGCACCAGCACCGTGTCATGTTTGTTCACTCACTGCTGTTACAAACCAAACTGTTGCAACTGTTGCTTCTTCACATTCAAATTCACCTTGGAAGATATAAAAAAATGAAATGTGCAATATACACTTAGTCATTGGAACTTAAATGGGGCTGATACACCTGAACAAAAGCCGGCCTAATTAACCAAATATGGATAGATTGTGTACAATATGGTGGGAAATGGTTTGAGTCAAGAATACCAACAAAATGTCAACAAGGCCTAAAAGGGTGTTCATGCTGTGGTGCACCTTTTCATGTCACGTGGGGGGCGGCACGAGCACTTAAATAAAAGTAATTTGAAAAAAGTAATCTGCCCCGCGAAGCAGTTTTCTATTTTCTATCATATCACTGTGTGGGGAATTGGCAAATTGGCGCCCCTGCAACTACAGCGCCCCTGCTTGCTGCTGTTTGAGAAAGGGGAAGGGGGCGTGGGGACAGTTCACCTCTGGGTCTCCCAAATGCAACAGACAAGGGGGGGAGGACATGAGGAGAGACCAGTGTGTACTTTATGTCTGAAAAATCTATGAGAACCAATTCCATGTAGAACCGCCACTGGGCATGGCTCACCTTTTTTGGAAATATCAAAAATTTGGAACATAGTGAAGCTACATCCTCTTAAGTTGTCATGCCCACTGACCACCTCTTGTATATTTTTCTCCCCTCTCTGTTATCACAGTTCACCTAGCCAGTCTGGAGTGGGAACCAATGCATCGAGCCCGCGGCGCTTATCCTGTCAGAGCAGTGACGGAGGCCAGCTCATCCCAGCGTCTGGTGAGCCATGCGAACACACCATCGACTGCGGTGACATTGTCTGGGGCCTGGCCTTCGGTTCCTCTGTGCCAGAGAAGCAGAGTCGCTGTGTTAACATCGGATGGCACCGCTTCAAGTTCGGCCAGGACCAGCTGCTATTGGCAACGGGCCTCAACAATGGTCGCATCAAGATCTGGGATGTTTACACTGGTGAGAACACATTATAGTTAATAGAAATAGTTAAGCCTTTACTACCTCTTCTCCTTCATCTGTTGAAAATCAGACTCTGTGATTAGATTCAATTGGGATAACCTTAATTCAGCTCATACAGTAGCCCATTATCTCATAAAATGAGATTTCATAAAATAATGAAAACAAAATATTGAATGAGGTCATGTACCTGGATTTCCTCCAAAATGCAATACGTTCTTCATATGCTCATGCACCACTCCTTAAAAACATTTCATGGAAAGCAGGTCCGTTTCCTCCTCCTCCTTCGTGGGGGTAACACAATGAAAAATAAAGGTTTGGAGAACAGAAACCAGTAGTAACATTATTATAGGCACACTGTGAGTAGATATAAAGGGAATCTCTTCATTTGTAGGTTTAGTGAATATAGGTCTCCACCTGAGCTGTCCCTTTTTGTTTTAAAATATAATAACTTGTATTCAAACGGGGGGAAATGATTATATAAACTACCTTTTGCACCAAGGCTTTACCTTTCTTTAAACTCAAGTAAAAGATAAATGTGGGGGACGAGACCTTGTTGTTACTTAATGTATGAAAAGTAACTGCCATACTCTATAGCCAGATTAATTCTGATCTCACCTGCTTATCTGCAACCAAAGTGAGGCAGGGGAGGCACCAGAAATGAGTGGATCAACTCTGGAGCCTGGTCGAAACCCCTACTGTTCACCAAACTGATAGTCAGGACTCTTTCCAGAAGGTCTTTAAAGGCCATTACCAATAACTCAGCGTGATTCATATACACAGGCGGGTGCTCAAACACATGCTATCACATGATATCTCTCCAGTGTAGGCTCAGTGTTGTACTCAGATTTGATCCTGGGATTAGTTTTTATGTGTTCAGTAGACGTTAAAGTTGTGTTTGTCATTGCACTTGTGCTCTTTGAGAATGTATCTGTATTTTCAGTGATATAAGAAGACTTCAATCTAAGATCAGGTTGTTTCATTTTTATTTTTTTTTTACCTTTTAGTTTTCTCTTGACCTCAAAGAACTGGAGGATCTGAGGGTTGTGTCTGTTAACAATATATTCCAGACATTTTCATTCCAGTGGGTCTCTGTATAGACTAGACCTGCTGTACATGAGAACTGCTCTGAATAAACTTCTGTTAGAATTGATTATATAAATATATTGGACGTAAATTGACTTGTAGTTGCACTGAGAGATAAGTTCTTCACTAAACCTCTGTTTGTTGTAATGGCTTGTTGCAGGAAAACTGTTGCTGAATCTGATGGACCATACTGATGTAGTGCGAGACTTGACCTTTGCTCCTGATGGGAGCCTCATGCTGGTCTCTGCATCCAGAGATAAGACCCTGCGTGTGTGGGACCTCAAAGATGATGGTATGTAGATGACCCGTCCTTGTAGAAAGCTACCATTTATATTCTTCATTCTCAGCTGTAATGATCCGGGGCTTTAAATGCAGAGAGCAGTCTAGCTAATGCCCCATCTATTTCAGTATGGTAATGTCTGCAGAGAAATTAAGTGACACACAGTTAAAGGTGCTTTACAAGTTAAAAATTTACAATTTAAGGCAAATTTAGGTTTTGAAATAGCCGTTAGGTTCAATAATAAAGGTGCACACCATATTTCTACAGCATCAAAAGAGGGATCCATTATTTGTGCTTTGTGAAGGCTATGCAGCTTTGAGAGTAAAAGACGTGGTGCACTGCTTCATTGTCTTGCAGGTAACATGGCAAAGGTTTTGCGGGGGCATCAGAACTGGGTCTACTGCAGTGCCTTCACCCCAGACTCCTCCATCTTGTGCTCAGTTGGCGCCGGCAAAGCAGTATGTATACAAGTTCCTTTTTATTGACTTTAATGGGTTTTCTAGCTAATCGGTTTGCAGTGGCTTGTGTTCAGTTATGCTTGATCAACCTACAAGTTAAAACACTCCTCATCTGCCCTGTCCTCCCAGTCCCACCACAGAACAAACTGGGCTTGTGTCTTTATAAGTTGAGCTAACTGCACCTAGATTATGTTTGGTTTTTGTTTGCATTGGGGGGGGGAAAGGATTTTGGTGTTTGCATGCAGAGCAGACCACTGTTTTCACTATTGCTATTTACAATACATACACTATAGCCCTTAAGGCCTATATGTTTCTGGATAATTATTCTACAGACTGGCCACCATTCATTCACCTTATATACAGTGTTGCAGCTCTACATTTACATAGTGGTAATGGTAGACATGGTGGTAGCTTTTATAGGTTGTGTGTGTCCCTACAGTGTGTGTCTTGCTCTCCCTGTCACAGGTGGGGGCAGAGCTCAGTGTGTGATTGGTTTTGAAAGGACCGCCGCGCTGACATTTTGAGCAGCCGGTGTAAACCGGGGACGCACAATGCGCAATGCCCAAAAGCCTGGCCAGGGGCAGCCTGGCACCTGACCAGCAAGGTCAATCTGTACGTAGGTGCTGCTCCGTGTCTGTCTTCCTCTGCTGTTGCAGTTCCTTTGTTTATTTTATTAATTTCAGTCTGAAACTCTCATTAAACTGGTGCTTTAGTATCCCCTCTATTCCACCTCAATCCCCACCTCTCCCACAAACTTACCTTCACACTCCCCCCACCTCATCTTGAAATAGCACCATCTACCATCTGCACATACTAGATGCTCTTCTGTTATGAGGATTTTTGTTACTGTCACTTTAAATGTTTCCTTTGTGACATTGTACTGCTGTCAGTGGCAAGTTAGATAAAACAGTTCAGCCACAAGAGTTTAACCACCAACCGGCCAACTCCCCCCTTTGTTACGCAGCACTCACACATACACATTGCTTTAATGCTTGATGGTGACCATGTCTAATACTTGGTGCTGGTGCAATCGCCATAATAACCACAGCCAATCAGTTTCCCACTTGGGACACAACATAATCCATGCAGTGGTAATGTGAAGCACATTGGAAATGACCTCAACTCTACAACCAGATGAGCACACAGCAGGCTCACTTTCTCTCCAGGATCTTTCTGTTGCCTGATGTCAGACAGGACCTTTATTTACATTCATTTGTTTGATTGGCTGATGCATAATCTGCATCTTGAAAAGTTACGCTTTTCTTAACTTCCACCTCACACAACTCGATGTGAAGCTGTGCAACCACAGTGCAGTTTGGCAACGCATTCTGTCACCACATACCAACTGAATGAGCAGGGTTTCCAAAGCGGTCGTGTGAGTGCTCCGTAAGCGTTAGCCAGCAACTGCCACTCCTTTCTACAACTGATGTCTGCAGGTTTCATTTAACTGTTAATATAAATAAATAATTATGAAACCAGTGCCTTCCAGAGCCCTTTGCCACACACATGTCAGCTTTTCCATTGAAACTTCTATGATCTAAAAAACTTCTGATAAATTGACCAGTTAAGTGGTAACTTGTCTATCTACAGGAATTCAAGAGGAAAAAGATGTTAATGCTAAAACTCAGACCATGGCTGACTGTTCAAAGCAAAAGTCTTCCAGAGATTAGAACCTTTCTCCCAGTCTGTGTGTGTATGAATGTGTGCACTTTGCCAGAGGTATCAACCCTTTGGCCATAAAATATTCTTTTCTTTTGCAGTATCTGTCTCTCTTCGTAGGCTTCTGCCGGAGGTGCGAGCCTCTTGTAAACACTGAACTAAAACTCTGAGAGTGGAAACCAGTGGAGTAAAAATATGTTACCATAAGTTACTGCTTGTTTTATTTTCTCTTTGTCTAGAAACTTTTTTTTAAATAATAGAAGTGTTTATTTAGTATGTTTAGTAACACTTAAGTGTTGATGTAGTTTAATGTTGGATTACTAATAATAATTGTCAGTGTAGGTGAAGTGCGGCATTGTGACGTAGCATGTGCTCTTGTTTGTTTGGTCTTTCTTAATGTTACAAAGCTTTAACATGACACTGAGCACCTTAATTTAATTCTGTTTTGATGCCTGTTGCATAATTTTAATTTCTACATGTTTTCTGTGAGGATAGTAACACTAACAATAACATAGCTCACCTGTACTGTTTCCATATCATTCCATAGGCTATAACAGTCCCCTCTTCGCATTGCAGGTGTTTCTATGGAACATGGATACATACACGTTGATCCGGAAGCTGGAGGGGCACCACAATGACGTGGTGTCCTGTGACTTTTCACCAGATGGGGCACTGTTGGCCACTGCCTCTCATGACACCAGGGTCATTGTATGGGACCACCACAAGGGCACCATTCTGCTTGAACTTGGGTAAGACAAAAGAAGAGGGTATCATAACCATACAAATCCATTTACCAGTTGTTAGAACTTTAGCATCTTTACTTAAAGTCTTTTTCAAAAGCTTGAATTGCCTTTCATACCGAAATATAGTTTATGTCTTATATTTTTATAATTTGTTGTTTGAGGTCACATGAGTCACAAGGGGAATTTGGAGGATAATGGTAAATGCTAAAACTGTGTAAATTGGGTCATTAAGTCAAAGTATTGTCCATTAAACAGCAATAAACAGTAATTGTCTATCATTGCTAACATTAGCTGTCTGTCTGTCAGACAAAACATATTGCTTTAATTAATTGAGCTGTATGAACAAGTTCAGTGCTTCATTTCAACTGAAAAAAAGTTAGCTTCTCATTCATCAAATCATACACACATTGACTTTTTTTTTTTTTTTTTTTTTAAAACATGTGTCACTGTTATTGAACCCTTACTCTCATCCTTCTCCAGCCATCTGTTCCCTCCTCCATCACCCATATTTGCTGGAGGGTCAAATGACCGCTGGGTTCGCAGCGTGAGCTTCTGTCCTGACGGTCGCCACATCGCCAGTGTCACCGATGACAGGTAAGACACTTGCATACATCTCTTTTATAGGAACTTTTGTTCTTCATAGGTGAGCTTGTTTAAAATGTAAAGGTTAGCATGTCAGTACTTTAAAAATGGAACCTCAAAATGTATCATCATTTGACAATGCCTCAGTTTGAAGACTACTGTTTACTTCTATGGTGTCCTAAAGCAGGGCTATTTCAGCAGGCGCAGATAATCAAGAACAAACATCTATATTTCAAAGCATTGAACTTCTGAAAGGTGACTCCAGTATAAGCCCTGACAAACCAATTCGAGTTCCTCTCATGAGGATGTTTGTTCAATAAAGCCGTTTTTTTCCACAAGCCCATTAGTGCTTGTGGACAGATAATGTAAACAGCAGATCGCAGCAGAAAAGTTCCACTGTTTGCTGCAGCTTGTTTTTAAGTCCTGCTGGAGTCATGAGTCTTAATGGGGCTGGAGAGCACAGAGCTCCTGTATGTCGCTCTGGTTGGACGGGTCACATGCCTGTCACAGGGTAGCTATTAATCACTCTGGCCACTGGCTGGCCAAGCGTTGAACTGTTTGTGGAAAACATGTCAATTAAAGCAGCAGCAGGAAGCTCCACAAAATGGTGACTGGTGGGTAAAAGAGAGTGCAGCTTTGCTAAGAAAGTATTTTAGAGAAACACAGCCAGTGATAACGGTGTGATCAGCAGTGTAATGTATTTATTGTTCCTTCTGCAAAGATGCAGTATAAGTCATGCAAATGATTAGAAAGTGACTTTGTGTTCCCTCCACAGAAAGATGCAACATGGATTTCTATGGAATTTAAGATGTGCTTAGAAGAAATTAATCTTTTAATCTCAATGTTGTCTTTTTATCAGTAGTTATCTCAAAGTAAGGGTGCAGCTGCGTACAGACAGAAAGCAAAGCAAAGTTTTCACTTCTCCACGTATACAGCATTATAACAGTCTAGACTGCTGTCTATGAATGTAAACTGCTACTTGGCTGATTGGCGGACGTGTACAACCACATGACTGTAACTCAAGTTTCCTGTGTCTTTGGCTCAGACTGGTTCGTTTCTGGAGCATCGAGGAAAGGGCCCCTCAGGCCATCGCGCCTCTCACTAATGGCCTCTGCTGTGCCTTCTCTCCTGAAGGAAGTGTCCTTTCGGTTGGGTAAGGCACCGACACATGTTCAGACACACACTATCCTAAACACTCAGCCCACATTACAGAACAACAGCCACACCTTATTGACTTTGCCTTTTTGATAAAGGAGCCAAAGGAGCCATGTTTTATCACAGCTCATGTTGCCAAACTGCAGGACATGCACATTCTGAGATAGATTTCCCCCGAACTTCATGTGTGCTTGAAATGCACTCTCGCAGTCTTAATGAGGAGGATCTGGGTTATAATTATATAATAAAACTGAGAATTACCCAGAGCAATAATGTTAAATGATTCACTGTGTCATCTGATAGTATAGTATTATTTAGAACATTTTAATGATTTTTGATCTTATGTATAATTACAAAAAAACTGATGAGATAGACTTGTTTGAAAACAAAGGTCACAAAGTACAACCTTAATCCAAACAAGTTAGTCAGTTTACCTGTGATCACTGACAAAACAATTATTATATAATATATAGGATAATACAGGACCTGTGATCAGCTCAGCTTTCTCAGTTCTGGCCTGGGTTGTGTCTAATGCAACATGACTCCACATGGGGAGTTATAGACTGAAACGTCAAAAATGTGAGGCGGGTACACAAGCATTAGAGACAGAACACAGGCTGTGACACAGCTGAAGCAGAGGTTAGGAGGTACAGGAGGAAACATGCTGAACAAAAACAGAGAACAGTGAGGGTCCTGGTAAAACGACAACACACACAGTTCACTATTTACACAACCTTGCACTGAAAAACCGAGGGGTGAGTGTTTTTGCACCTGCAGGGTGATTATCTTTTCCAGTAAATGATCAGAACGTGAGCGACACTGCATGAACCTCCTCTACCTCTACAAACAAGGTCCGAGAAGAAATCAGAAAAAATGGTGTGAATTCTGAGAGCAAAATGAGTCAGTCTGGATCAGATAAGGTCTCCACAGTGCTGACAGTATAACATGCAGGAAGGAGTGAGCTGATATGGTTGTTCACAAGCACAAATTGTGTAT
Organism: Platichthys flesus; assembly: GCF_949316205.1. NCBI lineage: Eukaryota > Metazoa > Chordata > Actinopteri > Pleuronectiformes > Pleuronectidae > Platichthys > Platichthys flesus. The sequence goes on along the minus strand of NC_084948.1, from coordinate 10,149,373 downwards.
ATATACTGTAGATAACACTACAAATACAAGTTTGTAAACCAAAAACTGATTGTATAAAGTTTTTGCAGGACAATATATCACACTTTTTAACTATATTACTGAAATGTGATGACTAGAACCTTTCCAAGTTTGACCCCTGAGTTGAATTCTATAAAGCACCTTTAGAGTTGAGGGATACAAAATATACAAAACAAACACATGGTCTCACTAATGGAGGGTGTTGCTGTCCAACCGGCAGCTGGTTCTTTAATATTGACCTGTCATAGTTTAGACTACATTTTCTGTTTTTCCACCTCTTACCTGGCAAACAATTAGCTATCCTCTCTGACCTAATTACCTCCAAACTCCCAGACACACCAGTGGAGCCACTACCATGACCCCCCCTCCCCCCAGGCCACTCAGTCCACTTAGGGCTGCCCTTCACCCTGAACGCTTTTAGTCCTCCATGGCAACGGCATGTGTGTCTTATATTCAGCCATCAAATTTGATTTGTGAGTGTTAATGAACAATCGTCTGTTCTTGATCACAGAGGGTCATACTCCCTCTTCAGGTAACTGAACTATTCAGAGATGTTATTATGGGATATTTAGTCACCTTTCTGTTTTCTGTTGTTGCAGGACTCACGATGGAAGCGTGCACTTCTATGAGTCTCCTCGTAGCATTGCCAGTCTGCAGCACATGTGCAGGATGGCTCTCCGCCGGGTGATGACCACCCAGCAGGTGGAGACCCTGGCCATTCCGACTCCGCTCTGCGACTACCTGACGTACAAAGTCATCTAACCCCCACCCACCAAGCACCAGCTGGCCCAACTGCACATGCCGCAGCAGGGATATATTGAAAAACCAATGAATTCAGACACAAACAGTTTTCTATTGAACCTTGTTGAGCTAATGGATGTGATCAGGACAGGTGGGAAAGGATACAACACTTTTGAAACCCTAGAGACACATCCTCATCTCAACCTCACACCAAATCCACTCACAGCTGAATATAGTTTTGTGTCGTACATATTTATTTTTGTAAATGGTTTCTTTTAAATATAGGTGTGCGGGGGTCATCACAACATCCGTACCTGTAAGGTTAAGTTATTTCTAAGGCCATCATAGCAGGACGGTAGCTGTTGGTGCTCCTCTGACTCTACCAAGTTCTCATAACGCATCATCAGTTTCGTATGTCCTGAAATAGCTGTTGCACTTAAAGTGAGAAACTTTGCAGTGGTGCTTGCTCTTACTGTCAGGTCTCCTGTTGGCAAGTGGGTGAGCTAAAGGGAAGAGATACACTGGGCGTTTAACGGATGCAGGGATTAGAAAGACGATTCTCATTATCTGAAGTGATCATCTTGGTTATTGCTTAAGATTTAAATATTTGTCTGATACAGTATTTACACCATCATGGCAGTTATCACTGAAACCTAGATTTCTAATTTGACTAAGCAGTAGTTCTTTGTATCCTATACAGTTTTAGCAGTTGCCAGATGTATCAGCCATTAACGACCCAATACAGTATGTTACCAATCGCATTTCTGCATTTTGGCCACATCAGTAACTGACAGGGTCGGCACTCTTGATCTAGGTAAGGATATTTCCATTAATGTGGACTGCAGTGACTGTGGTGGTAATGCACCAAAGAAGGAATGTATTCACTGTGTTTGTCAGGCCTATCGGATGCACGTGTGGTGACAAAGGCTGAATGTAAACAGACAAAAACTCCAAAGGGTACATTTGGAATCCTGCACTCAAAATATTTACCAACAATCTGCTCAACCCTGACACGATGCTCACCCACAGTGTCACCAAAAAATATAAAACACTTCCCAAACTGGCAGCAGAATGCTTGAATTTACTCTCCTGCCCTGTGGAGCAGTAAAAACCCTTGTTTGAGGATTTCACACTAAAGCTGAGCACCTCTGCTGCTTAAGCGCAAGATATATAGTATAGCTTGTAAAAAATCCTTGTATACAAGTTTCCATGTGATGTATGTATATACAAAATTGTACCATGTCCATATACAAATACGTTTTTTCACCTTATTTTATTTGGTTATTCTGTTGAATATATGTATTTTGTATTATGTTCTCCTTTTTAAATGTGAAATGTCAGCAAAACTACACGTCTTACAGCCCATCAGGGTGTTACTACATTACATTGCTTACATTACCGTTTTGTGCATGTCACTTTTTAGACTGTGGTGGTCACATTGTTATCGGGCCCTGTCACATTTTCTTTTCTATATTGTAGAAAAACCCTGAGAGTATTCATCAGCAATCAACCAATCAGCTGCCAGACGCGGCCGTCTGCTGTTAAATATCTTCGTGGTCGCGGAAATATATGCACAGGATCATTTGCAATGACTTTTATTTGTATTTTTTTTTAAGATGCAGCATTTTTGGTATGTTTTTTTCCGTTTGTGTCAGTGAGCGGAGGTGGGAAGAAGGGAAAGTGAGCGCTAACCGTCGCCTCTCTGTGTTTCTGTAGGATGGTGGCTACTGAGCAGCTGTCAATCATTCTTGGCAATAAATTCTCTGACAGCGACTGCTAAAGCCAAAGGTTCCTTTTCAGATAGTGTGTGTAAATGGTTGTTTTTATAATTTCCGGCTGAGGTTGTCTCTCAGAGGGTGCTTGGTTTATAAAGCTTAAGAGGGGTGTGCCTGGTAAGAGTTTGTATAACTGCAAACATTGTGATTGGAAAAAACACATTTCTGCCTCAGTGAGATGTAATATGAAGGAGCAAATATATCATATATATATGAATGTATTTAGTTCCTGCATTTTTTTGGGGTGTGAGTATGTTTGTGTGTGTGTAGTTTCAATAAAGGCCTTTCGACATGACAATGCAGTTGGTTTATTTGTGTCTGCACAAAATATCAGAAACATTTGAGCATAATAAGCAACAAATGAAGCTCAGCGTAAGTTCAGTCAGGGAGACTTTGCCCCCATTTAATCAATCACAACTCTCACTCTCAACACTTAGTTTGACCCACTTTGAGGCCAGCTGGAAGAGTACATACACACGTGTTCAAACTTTGGAACAGTGTATATGACTTCACTTCATTGTGTTCATGTAGTTATGGTCTCCCTCATAATTTGGCTCCAGGAGATTCAATCATTCAGTAACGCCCTGATATCAAGTCTTGAGTTACTCAGAACTCAGTGGAGTCACATGATCATAACTCATAACACATCACCCAGTTTTTATACAATATATTATAGTGTGCGTGACATAATGGGTAGCGGGAAGGAGTGGATTTATTTAGCCTGTTTGACTATGGACATAGGAATAAGGCAGGACATTTGGAAACAACATTGAATGATTTCAAATGTGTTTTTCATTAACCCTCCATCTTATCAGCTTCATAGCTGGCATGTCTGTTTTAGTGGCCAAAGAAAGTGCAGAGTCAAATGTGATGCAATTTTGACTCTTTGTGTGTTCAATATTAATACAAAAAATTATAGACATGTTATCAGTGCTCTGGTATTTTTAGGATTCCTTCCTGTTTGGCATTTTGTTTTGAAGGTAAAAGCACGTTAGTTTTTGTTGCTGCAATGCTTCATATCGAGAAAAATTTAAAGTAACGTAGTTCATTTAAAGTTAGTTAGTTAATTTAAAGTTACTTTATATATATATATGTCCTGCCTTATTCCTATGTCCATAGTCAAACAGGCTAAATAAATCCACTCCTTCCCGTTACCCATTATGTCACGCACACTATAATATTTTGTATAACAACTGGGTGATGTGTTATGAGTTATGATCATGTGACTCCACAATATTGTTTGAACTAAGAGGTATTGCCAAAATGACTGTTTATTGATGGTGTATTATTTGAATAATACTAACATATAGTATTCCTCTTGTACTGTATGTCACTTGGGATATAGGAGTGGTACAGTTTTGTGACTTTTACAATACCACAATTTTGTGCGTAATTTATAATACTGTATCCTTTGTTAAATATTTTTAATGCAAGTTCTCTGCTGAATTTGCTCTTTGTGGCACCCCCATTATTATCTTATCATCTTGAACTCAGATAACCTGAGGCCGATGGCAGGAATCGGAAAACTACTGTGCAGTGATCCTCCTGCAAACACACACGTCAGCTGAATGGAATTTACCCAAACTATACAGGCTGCTGATGTAAAAACATCAGACGCCTCGACGACATGTGTGTGGGGGGGGGGGGGGGGTCTGTTTACATGAAACATGTGGTTTGCTGAGACTAGAGAAGATGTTTTAAAAGCTCAGCATCTGTTTTCAGAGATCATTACAGGGTTTCTCCCGATAACTCACTGACTTTACTGAGACCTAAGCTACTCACTAGAGCTCATGAACAACACATGCACACTGACAGCAACATTAATTGTATGTCACCTTTTGTAAAACTCTTAGTGCCTTACAAAAGGAATGACAAGCTGATAATAAGAGAGTAAACGTTTTTAGACTAACACATATGAGAAATAAGTTTATGAAAATGTATGAACTAAACAATGAAATAGTTTCAATAACAAATAAAATAGCTAAGGAGGGTGTAAAACCTATAACAGCATGAATAAAGTAAAAAAAGAATGGAACTCATACAGTCAGAGATATCAGGTCCCTTACGATTATTTTCATCAAGATCCATGAATTATTCCCTGAGATATTAACGTAAATGTCAACAACATCAAAAACGCCAGATCTTGCCATGTTAATGAAAGTGAACATATATTCCTGGATTTGCCTGCTGATCCGGATCTACATCAAAATGTAATGGGTTCCTCCCTGGCCCATAGTGCCTGGTGGTAGCTTGTCCAGTAGTTTTTGCGTAATCCTGCTTAGAAACAATTTTATTGAGACTCTGGTAGGGTGAGGCGGAGAGAGCCTGTTAACTTTTGGAGTGGATTTGTTGAAAGGGGCAGATGCAGGAATCTTTCCTTTTATCAGGCATTGCACAATAAGGTTACTTTTGCGAAATTTATTGTGAATCATTTACTGAATAATGCAGAAATTTTGATCAAATCAAGCACAATTAGATGAATGATATCTAGGAGTGTGCGCAATTTGGTGCAGCTTGAGTGAAATTATAGGGATTGTTGGACCTTGCCAGCAGGTATACGCCTTGAAGAGTGCCTTTCTATTACATGCATACGTTCATCTATTCATCTTCCTTTCCCACAGCACTAACTCTGCTGTCATGTCAGAATGTTCCACACCCTCCTGCCAAACAACAACCCTGTATCTCACCTTTGAGCCACCTGACTCTACCTGTTCCCAGATTGTCTGCTGTGCTCTCCACACGGTATCTTTCTGGCCTCTGTGGCCTGTTGTGGACTACCAGCTTGTCTTTTACATTGACTTTTGACTGTTTCATCTTCCTGTTAGCAAGTACACTGCAGGCCCTGACTTTACCTCCTGTTTGTCTTGGGTTGCTTCGGCCGGCCAAGCCTCAATGAAGCTGAACCATTATAAAATTGAATGTAATTATGAGTTTCACTTGAGCCAAATACTGCCAAATGGATGTTCGTGTGCTCTCTCCAACCAGTGACGTTTGTTTTGGGGCTCATTCAAAAATTCAGTAGAGAAGCTATTCTTGGTTATTATTGAAAGTCTGAGGCCTTTGGGTAGTCGGCTGCTGTCTGGCTCAATTTGATCGAGAATAAAACTGATTTATACTGTACTGCCATGTGATTTTCTCTGTGGAAGAAAATGATCTGTCTATGTTGACATAGAACTGTGGTATTCTGACAATGCAGGGATAGGAGGGATTCTTTATCGATTAAATACATCAATCTATTCAGTTAGATTGATTATGAAACCAAACATGTGGTTTACAGACACGATATGTAGGCTGTGCCAGTCAAACAGGAATTCAATTTAAGTTATATATTAAGAATGGGATTCTAATATTTATACATAGGATTTTTACCTATACAGGGGTGCAGTGTCCTGTAGGATTTTGTGTCTGTGCAGAGCACTGGTGTGGATTCTTCTTTTCATGTCCAGTGTGAATAAATAAAAAAGTTTAATCCTCAAAAAAAATATGAAACAGTATTTAATGTGCTACATACGTGTCTGTGCCCAGAGACTCCCTGGTCTCATTATCTGTCTGTGCCCTCTCAATGTGTGTTTATGAAATTAAAGTTCAATTAAAGTTCACTTCCTAACTCACAACCGACTTCAATGTCACCACTCTCCTTCTTGTGTTTCATCACAACACTATAATAATATTGAGATATATTGTCATGTTTCACTGCACTTTGCTCAAAGTTGGCACCACACACAAAAGGATCTAGTTTCTTCTGTAATACACCTTATTGCTGTATCATCATCATGTGGTTCAATGAGGACCTGAAACTAAGTGAAGAAGAATTTTCCATAACACAGGAAGTGAGTAATTGCTTTGTTATGGGCTCTCAAGGACAGAAGGGAGGGGCAGTCAGCAGGCAGAAGAAAACAGCAGGCTTCAGTCCTTCATTTACTGGAGCATTCCAGTTTTCTTTTTTAAGCAACAAATTCCAGAAATATCAACATGTAACATGTGGGAAACCATTTATTTTTTCCAGATGAATCAGAGGGCATCTGAGTTTTGGAAGTGAAACCCTCTGCTGCAGCGGGGGAATGTAGTACGTGTCAGGCTCCACGCAGCAAATTGTTGTTCATCAAAAAGTCGTAAGGCTTTAACCTCGTGACAACGCCAAAGTTACACGCTTAGTCATTTTATGGTCAACTGTTGTATGATCTTTTTGTGTTGTGTGTATGTGTGTGGTGTGTCTGTGTGTGTGTGTGTGTGTGTGTGAGGGTGTGTGTGAGTGTGTGTGTGTGGGGGGGGGGGGGGGGGGTTGTGGGTGTGTGCATACCATGCAGAATAGCCTACAGGGAGCAGCAAAACACTATCTAACAGAAACATCTAGAACAAATGCGGGGCAAACACATCACTAGGTGTTTATCATGATTAAGCTGATAACCATAACTAATATAAATATGATTCATTTAGAAGAGAAAACACTGCTATCATGTTAAAGTAGCCTGAATAAACTGGACCTGTTCAGCCAACGTGCAAGCATATAAAGTGGGAGTGCAATAAGAAATGATGGGACTTCCCCTTTAAGAACAGTGGGAAAAACAACCTCAGATAAAGATTCATGTCCAAACAGGCTGGTGTTGAAAGTGTCCGGTGTCGTCAGACTGTCCAAAGAGAGTGATTCCACATTTTAGTATCTATCTATCTATCTATCTATCTATCTATCTATCTATCTATCTATCTATCTATCTATCTATCTATCTATCTATCTATCTATCTATCTATCTATCTATCTATCTATCTATCTATCTATCTACTATCTATCTATCTATCTATCTATCTATCTATCTATCTATCTATCTATCTATCTATCTATCTATCTATCTATCTATCTATCTATCTATCCAACGGCCGGCTATCTATCTATATCTATCGAGCTACATTAAAAATAACTGTAAGCCCACCCAAACACTGTGTATCATTTACACAGGTATTAAGTTATTAACATTTTTTGCTACAAACAACCAGTGCACTTTCACCGGGTTCAGTGTGCTCTCATCCACACGTCAGTGATTCATGGGTCAGTATTTTAGCTTTCTGCCTCTGATCAATCGGCCTCTTATTTGAACTTATTCTCTAACATAAAGTATGATAAATGTCCTGAGTCAATATATTTTAAGGACATAATCTTTTAGGCTGTCACTGAGTGTCAATGTGGGATTTTTTCAGTAAACACTGTAAAATATCCCTTTATGTTTTGACCCCATCTTGTGGTAGTGTTAATCATTGTAGTTAGGGCCCCGAGCACTGACAGGCACCGACAGGCACTGACAGACTGTGAGGCCTATTGAAATTGTAAGGATTATTCTTTTTATTTTTTTGAATGAATTGGCTTTTTAATTTTTTTTATTTATAAACATTGTTACTTCTTTTTAGGAAAGAATCGACATCTCGTGACGGACGTTAGTGAAGCACAGTGCTCTGCTCGGGCCAGTTCAGTGCTGCTTTGCAGCCCTAGTTTATTCTTTATTTTGTATTGTTTAATTTTGCTCCACAGTTTCCTATTCTAACTCATAACAATAGTAGCAACAGCTGTCTATATACAACAGCAGGATTTACTCTTTTTGATTTGGGACTTGCTACAGACTATTATTTGATTTCTTGAAAAACCAAAAGTCACAAATCACTTTTAGCTTTAAGATTTATGTATTTTTTTTACCCTACATCATGGCCCTGATGGATACAGCACAACCCCTCCCATCAATATTTGTCATTAATTCTTGACATTTATTGATTCATTGAACTGTTGAACAGTGTTTTCTGTAAATGGCTCTAAATGTTGTAGCTGTACCTTCTCAGAAAAACAGAAGTCTCTAACACTTTTAAAGAAGTTCCTGTGGGAGTGAATCAAAGCAGCTATCGTGCTCTTATTGTGTGAAGCGTCTTGATTGCACAAACGTCTTACCAAGTATGTTTTGTACCAGGTGGCCCTCTGACATCATACCTCCAACACCCACTGTCTGTGCTTTCTGCCCCACTTCACTTTGCAAAGTGCATCATCAGGTACAGGATAACAGACAGAAGATAACAGCATGAAGCACTGCATTCAGGAAGTCAGGCTCGGCCCCACCACAGCAGATGGCTGACATTAGATCTTTATTGTTCAGCTCATGGGCACTTCAGCAGTGTGAGGGTTTAACTGCTGGTTCACTGCTTCTTCATCTGGTTCTTCACTGACTAAACTCCGACGACAGATGGCAGTGTACTCTCATTTATATCAAAGACAAGGCAAACCTTCCACTGGAACCTTTTTCTATAAGAGTAGTTTCTGCTGTTTAATAACACAATTTTAAATCAATAGAAGCCTTTTCTATGTCAGTGGAAAAACACGCTGAAAAACGGCATGCAATGCAAATGTAATGCATCTGAAACTAATTCAGTAACTCAGTATTGTTTAAAGTAATCTGTCAGTTCGGTTGAGCATTATTATTATAAATTCTCTATCTCCTTCTTTATCAGTCCTCTGTGAACATCTCCTCATTGGGTTGGATCTAAACTATTCAGCAGGGGCGGTGCAGCAAGGTGGGCAAAGCAGGGCCCCCAAGCTGAGACAGGGGCCCTGAGAACTGAAAATAGATTATCATTCAGTACAATATCTTCATGTATCTGGAATAGGGTAGATGATGATGTGAAAACATTTTTTTGAAAATTAAATAGAATTTTGACTTAAATCTTAGAAGTTAGATATTATTCAAAAACTCTAACTTCAGAGAATAAAAGTCAGATATTTCAATAAGTTCCCAGTTTGGGATCAATAAAGTACATCTACCCATTTAGATTGTACTGATTCAATTCAGAAATCGATTGTTTTTACTTTCTCTCTATTGTTCTTTATAAGGCTACATTATGTCTCCCTTATTCTTGTTGAGGGTTAAGACAGAAAATGTTGAGTTTATCGCTGTCTTTCTTTCTTTCTTCTTGTCCTTCCTTTTTTCTTTCGATGTGCCCTTTATAAAGAAGCTTAACAAACCGACTTCCTTTACCAATGTCTTGGTTTAATTTGAAGGTCACAACAGGAAACTTCAGCTGGGGCCTTGTTATGTCAGGCGGCTTGGTGAAGCAGCAGCTTGACGATGGAGGCAGAAACACGGAAACACGCTCACACAGACCATGCATGGTTTCAGAGGAAGCGCTGGTGCGCGGCAGTTTGTGTCACCGCCGCGGAGGAGTGGAGAGACGAGCGGCCGGAGGAGACAGTCACAGGTCGGGCCACAGCACCGCTGAGCCGGGAGCAGCAGAGGAGGCTGTGCGTCAGCGCCAAACTCATCCAGGAGCTGGTGGACGTCAGTCTCACAGGACCAGATGCACCACAACCAACCAACCAGCACAGCCAGCAGGAGATCCGCCCGTTACTGGTACAACACCAGCACCTCTGACACCCATCACATTCTGAGACCTTGATAGAAAGGTTCACTGTACTCTTTGCTCAAACTATGATATAAGTTAGAATTTGTGATCGTTGTTATTCAAGTAGGTTTCCATGTGGTGCTGATAACCTATCAACGGTCAGGATTAATTTAACAAGGACTTTATACAGAGCACATTTTGACACAGCAGAAAAAGCACAGTCACAAACTGGAATGGCTCACAGCACTTATCTTCTCTAAGGCCCAACAGTTTCCTTAAATTCAAGCAAGCTGCAACCAATTTCTCATTATCAGTTCCTGTGATGTGGGTGTTTGACTCCATCAAGATCTATGAATAATTCACAGTTAAAAAAAACAAAAATGTTTCTCACATTTTAAAACGCATCTTCCAACCTCGTTTTGTAGGAATCCCTTCAGCTGTTTCTGTATCATCGTGCTTACAAACCAACAAACAAAGAAATGGACGGGGGGAAACATGACCTCATTGGTGGAAGGAACTTACTATGTGGGAGGTCAAGTGCTGTTAACACAAATAGACTGCCTGATGTCTTTGATCCATAGACATCAATACTGTGTATCTGCCCTGGTGATGTTTCCTCGCAGCGTCACTGCAGCCTTCTTCACCTCTTGCTTTCTAACGGGTCCCTGACTTCAGTTTGGTCTTCACCAAATAAAATGCAGGTCAGTCAGTTGGACCGAGATCTGGTGATTGTAAGGAATATTATTCCCCCTTCTTACCTTGACAAGCTTTCAGGCTTTTGATGAGAATCATTGTCCTACTGAATGATAGATTATTATCAAATGACTTCATGCATTTGGCTAAATCTTGGCTCACAGAGGGCTCCTGGACATCTTTCACTCGTTCTTATATATTTGTCAGTAGGAAAAAATGGATGTTTACCATATCCACTGGCAGTCATACATGTTTGAGTCATAGCAGAACCAGCACCATGGCAGGGAAGGTGTTGACTTTGGTTCATGAGCTGCTGCTGAGTTGTCCATAGAACTTTTTTTCCAGAACTCCACCAGTTTCTCTTCGAGTGTTGATTGAACTGCAGCCGGGCCTTTCCGTTTATGACAGTTCACATCTTGTGGTGACACCTGAAGTGAATGTCGTGAAGTCTTGATTGTTGACAAGATACCATGTGCGATCACCTACATCCTGGAGAGAGTTCTTGACTTGCTTTGCAGTCATAAAGGGTTTCTTGTCATTGTTATTCACAGTGGGCCAATCAGTCTACAAGGTGATTCACCATTTTCTAGTTGCTTGCTAACTTGGCAAAACTCAAGCCTTTTATAATGATCTTTTAGATTTGTGTCTATTTCAAGCTAAGCTTAAACAACTCCAGCTCAATCTAACTCTTCTATGCATGGCCTAAATTGAAATGAAACAGAGCTGGACAGGAAACGTATCGTAGCCTAGTGTCAAATTTATTTTTCACACTTCCACTCTGTTTACTATGTGTTTAAAAAAATTGTTATGTCTCTGACACCGTTCTTTATATATTGATGTAAACCTGATAAGAAAGAGACTTTTGAAACAGGTCTCTTATTATGGAGAGTTGGGGGGGGGGGGGTCAAGGAGCTATTTATAATTGTATAGAATGAAAGGAGCAAGAGTAAGCAAAGTCTCCTTCAGTAGTCTGGTGGGAAAGTAGATGGCTTCATGTATTTTAACCATATCATTGGGTTCAGGTAGAGTCACTGGAGAAAAGGAGCTGAGGGATGGCATGCAAACTGGTATTGGGTCAGGGGCAGGCAGGCTATGGGTTTTGCTGCTGTTTTCTGTGATGAAAATGGTATGTCTTTCACAGAGGGCAGGTGATGCATGCAAATGAATGTTGGGTGGGGCTCCAACACTCCAGTCAGGTGTTTTATAGAGCACTGTAGAGTCCACCTCTGTGCAGCAGCCCAAACACACCTGGATTTAGTAGCGTGACGCTGTCGGCGCAGGCTGCTGATGTAGGCTAGTTTTTCAGATTCAGTTTAAACCAGTTTAAGCTCCAACATCGGATCAGACCAACAAAACCGAATCAAAACGTATCTATTGATTCGCGACTCCAACTTTTGATGGTTGCGTGTATCCTCTCACACTACTTGGTTAACCTTGGTGAGAAAATGGCATGGTTTATACAAGTCTGTAGTGACTTGAAACACAATGTGTGAAGCAGCATTTTAAATACTTTGAGCTGCAAACACAATCGTAAGCCTAACCAAAGTGCTGGTGTTGCCATAACCTGACAGGAACCTGGATGCAGACCTCAGACTCGGCACTCACTTTGTTTGCCAGCAGTCCACCTGGAACAACTCTGATTAATACATAATCACCATAACATAAATGAAAAAATAGTTTAGATAGTTAGTTAAGATGTTACAGGGGACATGCTCTGGCAGGCCCAACAACTTCTAGCCTTATCAGACTGACAAGTGGTGTAAGTGACACTCATCACTGTTTATAGACAGTGACCAAACACACGTCATATATTTTTCCATGATTCTTGTCATTGTTAAGTTGCTAAGCAGTAAGATGAATCACTCTGCTCTTTTCTGAAGTCCGAACACTGTTTAAAACCTCCCACAGGATTGGTCTGGTTTGTTTGGTTCAATGAGAATCAGAGTGGTGAGTGTGTTTTTTGTGTCTTGTAGCAGTGACATCATAGATCTGTCAGATTGGCAGGTTTTCCTTTTTGACAGATTTTCAGTCTGATTGTGTGTGTGTTTGTGTTCTTGTTTTTGTTAGCTCTTTAGGACATTTTACAGCATGCACACTGACCAGTAGACTATGTGGGGACTAAAGCCAAGTCCTAATTTTTGAGGTCCCGGATAAGTTATATGAGTCAGATGTGGTCAGGGTTAAGCATGCATTGGTCATGGTTAAGGTTAAGTACAAGGTTACTTTTAGGTTGTCACAATAAATGGAAGTCCTAATACTTATAGCTGTATAAACCTGTGTGTGAGTATCAGAGTGGTTTTGAGGTTTTATGTGGTCCAAAAGGTCATGTAGCAGTAACATCATAGATCTGTGTGTGTTCATATACTCATCCATTTGTAAGGATCATTTTAGGCATAGACCCCACAGAGTGAGGTCAGTATTGGAAAGTGAGGACTTTTTGTCCAGTCCTCACTTTTTCAAAGGGCTGATTGAGGGTTAAGACTAGGGTTAAGAGGGGTCAGGTTACAATTAGGTTCTGCTTAGGGTTAGACATTTAGTTATCATGGTTAGGGGTAGGATGAGGGGCTGAGAATGTTTCATTTTAGTGAGTGTCCTCTCAACTATAGAGAGACATGCATGTGTGTGTCTGTGGTTGTGTCTGTGTGTATGTGCGTGCTTGTTTGTGTGTATGGCTGAGGAGTGGCCGTAGCTGCCTACTCTCTCGGGGGTTTAGAGGAGCACAGATGGGTTGTTGGGTACATCTGCGGCGTGAGACAGAATCTAGCTGTGGTTCCCTCCCACGCATTCTGAGCATGTCTTGTTTGACAAAAACAGTGGATGACGTGAAAGAGTGGGAGGAGAAGACGAGAGGTATGTTAATGTACTGGGGGAAATGGATGTGTATACCATTCATGTGTGGTTTCGAGGTTTAAAATATCGTATTTTATTTTCCTGTTTTCCTTTGAGTATATGTGTATGTATGTATTTATATGGACGTCGTGTACATAGCTTTTTTATTTTTTATTATTAACAGTCTTTGGTGCAGATGAAGTTAGAAAACTTTGTGTTCATCCTACCTGGTTTATCTGTAATGAAGACTTTTAAAGTCATTGCTTTTCATAAAAGGAAACCTTCATCTGTGTGGTTTATATTTAAGTTTGATACAATTTACTGAACTGCTGTTATTTTTTCATACATTTCATGTTGGCTATTTTAAAGTCTCTTAAGCAATCAACACAAGTTCACAACTTCTCAAAATGAAAACTTTGTTGGGACAGAGATCAGCACCTCATGTGTCTGTGTCTCAGTCCAATGTGCTGCAATACAAAGAAATCTAATAATCAAAATGATCAGTTGAAGTTGGCTGTGGTTTGTTATCGACCAATGCTGTAGTTAAGTTGTGACTCAGTCCAGCGACCCAAACAAACACAACGTAAACCTCAGTCCTGTATGTATGATCAGTGATGGTGTAAAGTGAGCACAGGTCAGCGGGAGTGAGGAGGAAACAGACTCCGACAGAGACTCTGACACAGACCGGACCTCTAATGAGTGTCTGTCTGATCCTGAAGCAGCGCTAGTTTGAATTATGCAGCGGCAGGACATCGCTTGAAACAATGAAGGTAGCCGAAAACATGAATCGATTATGTTCTGGCTCTGCATCGTTGCAGAGTCATCCACGCCTGCATCGCAGAATCGAGACATTTCCACACCTACTGCAGGCGTGTGGTGCAACTTGATGCGTCTTTGCCGGCTGAGTTCCCAGCTCTGTGTTCTGATGCAGCTCCGTGCGATCACTGACCTTCTGCTCTTTCCCGTAATGAATCAGAAACATTGGCAGTGTATGCAAAGTGTTCTTGACAGTTAGGAAAGCCCCGTGTGGTTTCCCCAACTGCCTGCTGTTGTTTTCTCTCACCCCCTCCCCTCTTTCCTCTGTCAATTTTTTTCTGACCTTTTTCAAGTCGCTTTTGTTTTTACTCTTTTAATCTTTAGAGATTATTTTGCAGAGAAGCAGGCCCCTCGACAGTATACATGTCTGATCCCCCAATTTGCTTGTATCATGTGAAAAAACAGTATGTCCACATTTATTAGATGGATTGGCACAAAATGTGACTTTGAAGTGGAAAAGAAAATAATATGGCATCTAATTTGACAGAGTTGTCGCCGAATATTTCATCATTTCAGCTTGGTAATTCGGGCGATTTGCTGCATTTCTTTGTCCTATGTGATAATAAATGGAATATCTCTTGTCCAACAGTTGTCAAGAGACTGTTGCTTCAGTGAAAATAATCCCAGCGGACATTGAATGAGAGCACAGTGGACGGGTCGCCAGTGTTTCACAGAGCCAACATATAGAGACATTCAACCATTCAGATTCACAGGTTTGGTCAATTTAGAATCTCCAATCAGCCTCAACCCAATTTGAATGTCTTCAGACTGTGGGAGGAAGCAAGAGTACTTAGAGAAAACCCCAAAAACTAAAATCCTCTGCCTGAACGACTACCGCCCAGTAGCACTCACTTCCATCTTCATGAAGTGCTTTGAGCGGCTGGTCCAACCATTCATCACCTCCTCCCTCCCTGACTCTCTAGACCCTCTTCAGTTTGCCTACAGGTCAAATAGGTCGACTGCAGATGCCATCTCCCTCACCCTCCACACTGCCCTCTCCCACCTGGACCAGAGGGTCACATATGTGTTCATTGACTACAGTTCAGCATTCAACACCATCGTGCCCCTGAAGCTCGTCACCAAGCTCAGAGACCTTGGGCTCAACATCCCTCCGTGAGTGGATCCTGAACTTTCTGACGGGCAGACCACAGGCGGTGGGAATCGGCAGCACCACATCCTCCACCCTGACTCTCATCACCGGTGCCCCCAAGGGCTGCGTGCTCAGTCCTCTTCTGTACTCCCTGTTCACGCATGACTGCGTGGCCACCCACTAATCCAACACCATCGTTAAGTTTGCTGATGACACCACTGTCATAGGCCTGATCACCGGCGACGATGAGAAGGCCTACTGAGAGGAGGTCGGATCCCTGACATCTTGGTGCCAGGACAACAACCTCCATCTCAACGTCAGCAAAACGAAGGAGCTGATCGTGGAGCGAGTCAGCAGCTTCAAGTTCCTCGGGGTCCACATCACTGATGACCTGACCTGGACCCATCACACAGACTCCATCAGGAAGACGGCCAGACAGCGGCTCTTCTTCCTCCGCAGGCTGCATAAGCTCAACATGGACTCCAGGATTCTCTGCAACTTCTACAGGTGCACCATTGAGAGCATCCTGACTGGCTGCATCACCGCCTGGTATGGCAGCTGCACCGCCCTGAACTGTAAAGCTCTACAGAGGGTGGTGAAGTCTGCCTAGCACATCACCAAGACGGCGCTACCATCCATAGATGACCTCTACACCCAGCGGTGCAGGAAGAAGAGCAGCCGGCTTATTAAAGACCCCTTTCACCCCAGCCATAAACATTTTTGCCTGCTGCCGCCTGGCCGACGGTACCGCAGCTTCAGGGCCCGCACCACCAGGCTCAGAGACAGTTTCATTCCCCAGGCCATAAGACTTTTAAACTCCTCTCCGTGACATATTTGCATATTTGCACTATTGTTGTTTTATTTTCTCCGCAGCTTTTTATATATATATATTTATATATATATATATACTTTATTTTCTATTTAAATTTTGATATTCTATTTTATTCTATTTTATGCTATTTCTATTTTATTCTATTTTATAGGTTGTAATTACTTGAGCATTGCTAGAAGAGAGCCTGAGCTTAATGTTATTGTTATGCATTTGACAATAAAAAATCTTGAATCTTGAATCTTGAATCTCAAACAGACACGAGGAGAACAAGCAAACTCCAGACAGACAGACAGTGACCAAACCAGGAACCTTCTGACTGTGAGGCAACTATGTGCTATCCAACAATATCTCTGCTTTTGTCAAGGGATCAAACATTAAGACATGACAGATGATATTGCCCACTGAAAAGCAGCCGTGTAGTGTGTATGTGAGTGATACCCGCTTATCTGTGTGTATTTAATCAGCTATCCCAACCCGTACTTACCCAGTCATTGTGTCGGTGGATGAGAGAAGGAGACCTGAGCGTAGCTGTATCAGAAACGTGATGCTGTTTACACTCTATGCAACATGTGAACCCTGTGGCACATGTAATGTAGTTGCAGTCATCATGTAACCGAGCCGAGCGAGATCTCCGACAGAGATACACGGTGAAGAAGTGCCGGCTCTTCACTGTCGTATGGGTCCAGTTGTTGTTCAGTGCAAACTAACACCCTCCAGCTTTTGTATACGGGGCTGATCAGGCCACTCAATCCAATCACAAGGGACCGATAATTTGGTTGCAGGCAGATTACTTTCCATCACAGTTTTTCCACAAGATGGGACATTTGCAGTTTGTATACACATTGTATAGGCACTCTACATGCTTAAGATGGAGGGTTCTGAAAGAGCTCTTTAGCTTGCATTGCATTAAAATTGCATACAAATGGAGCTAAATGTAAAGTGAAGGTCTCCTCATATCTTATAAGCAGTGTTAGTCTACACAAAACACTTGTTCCATTTATAGTTGATATAACAAAAAGCTAGCTAGACTAGTGTCCTAAAATTCCCTGACCAATAAGGATGACGTAAAAAGACATAGACAAATTAATAAAATAACATGTTTAAAGCATTTAAGTTTTCTATTAAAAACCCACAGATAATTATGTACAATATGCAATGTTGGAGAATATGATTAGTATGTACCAAAAATAAAAAGAAGTGTCTATCAAACACCTGATGAACCTTCCACTACACCTCAGTAAGAAGTGTGTGGTGTGATAGCGCCCCCTTACAGGTGAAGCTGAACGAGTGCATGTGGACACAGCTGCTGTTGAAGCAGAGGGTACCAGAACGGGAGAGATCTGAAGCTCTGACTCCATACCCGAGACTGGAGACCCGGAGCTCTCACCACAGTTCATACAGGCACTGTGTCTCCACGTGCTCAGTATGAATCTATGTTTTGAAGCAGTCGTGGAGTAGAAGCGCTGTACATTCATTGAAAGGTGGAGCCCTTGCAGGTGATGAGTGTAGCAGTCTTGACTCTCCTATGGATGAACCTGGGACAACACAATTCCTACAGTTTTCTTGCTCCTGTAAGAAGTCTAGCAGCAGCAAGTTGTAGATACCAAAATCTGACGAGTGCAAGACCAGAGGAGAGCCTGTTAACAGGGGTCAGATAAATGCAGGTTGTGTGACTGGAATGCGAGTCGGAAAAAGTTCAGATGTGTTAGAAGTTTGAAGAGAGTCAGAGCTGACACCTTAATTTAACTGACTTTGGAATAAGTGCACTGATAAGTGTGAGAGATGATTAATTATGTTCCCTTATTATATCTACCTCTGTGGGTCGCAGCTCCTCAAACACTGATTAGAGTTGATATATTCAATAGAATATTCAAATAACTTTATTGAAAATGATGTTCAGTGTAGCAATTACATGCTCAAAATGACAGTTGGTGAAATGTATTCTAAGCTGAACAGCAGAGCTGAACCGAGTACTTGCTTGGTGTTTTCTTTCTAACATGTGAGGACAGATGTGGGTGACTTCAATGTGTGAACACGTTTCAACATGAACGTCACTCCATGTATAGCGTTGTAACCTGCTCACTGCAAAAAATCCTTCTGAAACACATTTAGATGCTTCCACTGGATCTTAACGGGGCCATTTAGGAAACACTTACTACTCCTCATACCAGGGGTTCTATCAAAATGGATCTCTGATTTATAATGTCCTGGGCCGGCAGACTTATTTTCCATCTCATATGTCCTCTATTGCAATGAAAATAGTAAAAACATGTTCGTCCTTTGTTTCCCATGATTCCTATCACACAGCGATTCAGTAGCCATGGAGACACCAAGGCAAACAAAGATATTTATCAAATTAACAGTTAAAATATTACTCAAATAATTTTTGTATGAGGCAAAAACAGAATGGCACTGCCACTTTGGAGCCTATATATCAGGCTTTGTTTGTTTAAGTGAGCATTGGTGGCAGAGACCTCAAACACTGGTAAAGACTGAATAAAAAGCTTTGATTTAAAGAATTAAAATAATAATTGATATATAGGTGCACAAAATAAAGGGTTTATCATACCCTCCATATCTTTCTCTTTTAGGAATATTTCACTTTTTCATTGCATTCCAGAGAAAAAAATGGAACAACGTCAAAGGTTTAAAAATATGAAAACAGGCCTTCATTTTTAGACTCAATCCTGATATAGACGAGGTTTGATAAATATGAACTGATGTAGCAGTAACTTGATCTGATGTAACATTAAAGATGTATAAACATGCATCATTGTGATAAACTTAATCCGTCAACCCTCTGAAATAAAATAAATCCAAGTAGTTTGAACTGGATAGATAAGTTACTTTTTATCTTTACTCTAACAATTTGTAGTTTTAGAATCTTCTTCCCTGGAATAGATCAGCAGTCCCGTCTTTTTTTTTTTCATCAGATTTTTTGAATTTGTGTTGTCCTGGTTGCAGTAACCTCTTACCTGACTGATGCCAACGTTCTATCCACACAAATAACTGAAACATTAACAACAGACTGGTAAAATATTCTACTTTACTATTTACATGATGATTTGTGTCTGGGTTTTTCTAGAATGCCCCAAATCCTACTACCAGCCAGTGAAAATATAAAATCAGTATGGGATAATACCAAATAATGCCTTGGAGAGTATTATGCTATTTTACACCATGGTTGTGTTCCGAAAAATTACTGTTTGATGAGGACTAACATGGACTAATTCTGAAGTAGCTCCAGAGAATCAACACATGACGAAAGAACACAACATCCAGTACAGGTTTGGAACAGGCACAGGAAATGTTGAACACATATGTTGAGAACTAAGAAAGACAATATACGCAGAGAAGGGATGATTTATATAAAGATCATTTAGCAGAATGAACAGCTCACTACAAAATCTGATCAGAGGTCCTAACTCAATTGAAGTATAAATAGTTGCATGGCAGCTCAAACGTTTGACTCAGAAAAGTTAAAAAGAAAAAAGAGTGTCTGAAAATATTGTTGGAATGTCTTTGACTTTTTGTCTGAACAAAGGAGTTGAGACGTCATCTGTTGTGTAAGAGCTGCTGGCTTCTGAAGGGTTCTCTCTAGTGTGTTCTGTTTTTTATTAAGCATCAAGCAAGCAGGTACAAACATGGGAAGATTTAGCATCTAAGCGTACAGGGACCGGAAGTAAGAAAATTGGGCTCATGCTACATCTGGAAGTTATTTTCATTTTCACTTAATCTGTGGATTATTTGCTCGATTTATTTAATGAGTCATTCAGACTATAAACTATTACAGCATACTGTGAAATGATGCCTTCAGTATGAAAGGCTTCATCTGCTTGTTTTGTCTGACAAACCATGAAGACACTCAATGGATGACACTGAAGGCAGATTCTTGCTCCTATTTATGAAGCTTGAGTCAAAGAATGTTTGGCATTTCTGCTTGAATAATAACTAAAATAATTCATTGATTATTAAAGAAGCTGCAAAGCAGTTTTTTCAATTGACCAGCCAGTTGATGGACTAATCAAAGCAGCTTTAGAGGTCCCCCATGTTTGACACTGTTTGGTTTACAGCCATGTATTTATAACATGACCTTGACAAATAAAAACTTTTAAGACTTGATTGTGTTCATCCAGATGTGTCACTACTGCCCACTCATAACTTCCATCTAGTAGTATACAGTGTGACATCGTTGAAAGTATTTTACAGTGTTAATATAACCCTTTCTCCAGTTCTACAGTCACTGGTAACCAGTAGTATCGATCTATTTAATATCTTGGTGCCATCTTGTACTGTTGGAAGCTTCTTTCCTGTGCAGTGAAAACACATCGAGCAGCTTGTTGATCACCACCTTGGATAAGTTCAAATTCGGTGAATTCTTTCCCTGTTGTAACGAGGTCTGGTGATTATGCGCTGCGGTGTGTTGGCTGGACAGAGTCCTGCAATGTTTTGAAAAGCACCAGCCCGACTGCCCTGCGTGATGAGCACTCACCCAAACTAGAATGTGTTGAGTCAGCTGCACTGCAATCCTCTGTCCCTCCCCAGTGTGCTATTTATACACACCCAAACCAGCCTCTGCACATACCAACACACACACACACACACACACACACATACACACTAATGTTGTGTGATACACACAGAGCTCGGCAGACTTGATAGCTCCTTGTAAACAATAGTGCACCCAAACCCTGGAGGCTGGGTTGGAGCTGTGCCTCAGGGTGACTCAGTTTTTTTCCCTGACACAGTGTTGAGGAGGAAGCAACAGGTGGGCTCCAAGGCACAGAGCAGCAGAGTGCAGGAGACTCTCAGGCGGACCGTCAGCCCTCATGGGAGCAGCTGGACTTTACCAAACCTCACAGGATCACATGTAGGACACTGAGGTAGGACCACAAGTGAACCTTCAATTCAACTTTGAGAGTTAGTTGTGTCCTACGATCTCAAACTCCGTCGCATGCAGGTTGTTTTAGTGCCGCTGCCGATGGAACATCTGGCCAAGGACAACAGACAGAGTGAAATCTTTCCCTCTGGCGAAATCCAACACGTTTAGTAATGATTCTTGATTTGCAGTGTTCCAAATGATTAAATAGATGAAAGGAGGAAACTGTTTGTAAGAAAACATTTCAAGTTTTAGAAATTTACTATATGTTCTCCAAAAAGTATTCTTAATTACTGGTGAAAGAAGCTTTCAGGTATTTTTGAATAAGTGTCCCAAAAAACCCACTTTTTTACTATAAAAGATCTTGAGGTCATACTTGTACCTTAAATAAAAGACAGCCCCTTTACAGTGTTATACTCTATATTGGATCGTCATTAATGTGTTTGTGTATAAAGCGCTTTTTAAAGTTGGATTTGGCAGAGGTGGAACAAATAATAACTTCATTATATACTTTTATGTGGTTAAATTGAAAATAGTGTTTCATAATTTACAATATCACTGAAGCTGTTGTATGTAAAATCTGTATTAACTGAATTATTGTCAAGGCATCAGATAGTAAATGCTGTAGAATATAGCAGGAGTGCATGTTAGCATTTTATGCTACGTACAAAGTAACTTAAAATGCTAATACTCGGATAAAGTATGAGGGTAGAATTGTCCTTGGCCCCACAAAACTGGTCCACCAATCATTTATTGGCTCATATTTGAACCAAATGGGGCTACCGGTGGCTGTATGTTAGGTTTTTGCGTCTGTTAACCGTTGGGTATCAGCTGTTTACTCACCTATCTAGCAGAAATGTTGAGGTCAGCATCAAACTTCACCCACGAATAACCTCCTGCTTTCAGCTGTGCAAAGCAGTACCAATGTTACTTCACTTCCAAGTTAGCATGCTAACCAGCTAGCCCTGGCCACGCTGGCCTGTCTCGTAGCGTACCGACAGGAAGCTACTGTAGTGTCCAATGCCGTCCCTTGAAATGGACACTGGGTTTTAAGGGTTAAGTTTAATATTTAATGATGGCTTCAGTTGTCTTGTCTTATAGAACAGATATGTTTCTGTTCAAAACAATCCAGCTGTCTACACCCTGCCTCATGCTTTACTCTACGCTGCAAGCTAACGGATGCGACCCAAAGCGTATTTTCGCGCTGTAAGTCTTATGTCTTCCATTTGAGTAGTTTCCTTACAGTGATTGTGCGCTGGGCCCTGCGCCTAGTAGTCATGTTAGTCACATAGCATTGGAAGCTACCATTTGCTAGCACGAATATTACCCACCGTAAGTTAGTGCTCGCACCAGACCAAGAGCTGGGCAAGGGTGCGAATAATTGTTCATGAATTCAACTTTAAGAGAAAAACCACAAAGTGTGATTTTCCACTTCAAGTCATATTTTCTTATGTTTTAAGCACAACACAGTTTTCGGGTTCTCAACGCTGGCAAAACATGTGATACAATCCATACACTCAGTGTAATGTCTGGAGATCTCTGTAGACCACTGACGCTGTTGCTGCCGCTCTGCTGCCTTGTCTTCGCACAACAACTCCTCAACTCAACAGAATGCAGTTCCCCCCTTTCAAGTAAAGCTGGTTTGTATAGTCAACACTGTAATATAACCTTTCCTAATTTGCGCTCGGTTGATGAATAAAACGAACCACGGCATTGTTCATGTGTCACCGGTGTTAGTTTCACTGGTTCAGGTTGGAGTCTGCTCCCACTCTGCAGCCCTGACCCGTACGAGTGGTTACTCTGTGGACTGTGGCGCGAGCTTCACCCTGAGTCAGGCTGCAGGAATGTTTGGTCACTGAGCAGAAGAAGATTATAATAGGTGACACAGGGTGCTGTCAGCTTTCGTTGACCACATCTGCGTATAGGCTCTATTTGTTAGCAGCTATAAATGTGTGTGACCACTCAGCTCAGTTAAATGCATCGTGTGGGTACGTTTCGTATTTGCACGGCTTGTGTTGGGACCCAGTGATGGAACTCTTTTGCGCCTCGTCAAGTTTTCAATAAATTTATTGAAGTTGAGGGGAGGTTTTGTTAGCACATCCTCTTTTCTAGCTTCTATCATCTTCTATCTAAGCGATTCAATATTTGTCGGGGAGCAGAGAGTGTGTAAGCAGTAGGCTGTGTTCTAAACCCTTTAGATTTGTAAGGTGTAATGGACTTTGTTGCCTCTAGAGGTCACAAGCAGGGTCATTTTAACGCCTATATTCTGTTCGGTGTTACAATGAACTTTCAAATAGTATTACCCAGTTACTTCTTTCTATCTCTTCTGAACAATATGAATAAGGATTCAGGAGATAAGAAAGCAATGAATTGGTTGTTGATCTTTATTTTCATAAAATTCATATTTGCATATCCCTGGTTTGCATGTGCCTTCCTGTCATGCATTACTGTGGCAGAGCGGAGCAATGCCCTAAGGGACGGAGCTGGGATCAGACATGTTCGCACAATATTAACATGACATCAGCAGTTCATAATAACGCGTGATTGGCGGTTATGATGGTGGCTGGGGGCTGTTCCTCTGCATAATGGCATGTAATAAGATCATGCAGTGTTTAGATGAACTGCATGAGGGAAATCGTGTGTCAGGTGCTGAACAGTGTGTTTGAATGGTAATCCAAACAAAACACGAAATCTGATAATGTCACCTTCAGCTCGTGGAAGATCTGTAAGGGCACTTTTCATTGTTCTATGACTATGGCTAACAGCGCATCAATAAACAAGTTGTTGTATGTTGCAGCCCAAGTTCATATGATAATACAGAGGAATCAGTGCTCAAATCTATGTTTGAACGAAACATTGAAACATTGAAGCTTATACATCCAACAAGTTTCCCTATATCTCAACAGCACATCCCTATATCTGTGCTGACTCAGCATCTTGTTTCACTACAATATGAAGAAATGGAAAATCTTACTTACGTCATATTCCCTAGTTTTACTGCTTTGAGTTACAAGTTCCCCTTTTTTGATCTAACTAAAGCAGTGAACAACCCATGGACACAATGCGTGTGCGTGTGTTAATAAATATTGAATAAGCAGATGACCAGTACTCTAGGAGTCAGTGGGGGTGGGGCAGTGTGCTAATGTTACCACTTGGCAACAACATTCATACCTTTGCGACTTCTTTGGCAAGTTGTCTTCAAAAGTAAAAGCACAATGTTCATTTTGTTGCAGTAATGCTTGGTATCCAGCTGAAAGGTTGTGAACTGTATGAAAAAAAAACACCAGTTCATTAAATCCTTAAAACTTATATTTAATTCAGTAAATTCAGTTTTATCTGATAAAAAACATTGACTATAAAATGCAGCCAGGTAGGATGAACACAGTTTCTGTAACTTCCCTCTGCACCATAGACAATTGTATGAATTGTTTATTTTCTTTACCCTAGAATGGGCCCTTTATATTTAATACTTTACATTTCCATCGGGAGCAGTTCCTCTCTATGGAGGCCGCCATGTGTTTATGACAAATGAAGGCTGCGACATGTTCTCTCTCATGTTTGAAAGGGGAGGGTGGGGTGAGGGCTATTTAGCTGCAACATGCAATTTCACCACTAGATCTCACTAAATTCTACACACTGAACCTTTAACTCATTATTTCATATTTATATAACAGAGTGACGAGAACTCAGGATACATGGTGTA
Source organism: Platichthys flesus (assembly GCF_949316205.1). Taxonomy (NCBI): domain Eukaryota; kingdom Metazoa; phylum Chordata; class Actinopteri; order Pleuronectiformes; family Pleuronectidae; genus Platichthys; species Platichthys flesus. The sequence goes on along the minus strand of NC_084948.1, from coordinate 10,124,626 downwards.
GGTGCCTCTCTGCTCAGTTTAGGGGGAGACTGATCAGACACTGTGCACCTGCTTTGGATCAGTCTCTTCAGTCTTTCCTAAAACAAGGTTGTCCCAGGCTTGTCGATCTTACATATCAGCTTTTACTGTCAAACAGAAGATTCAGGGTCCCACAGACACCCTGACTCATTCCAAAGTATAGTGTGCATAATACTCAACTAAAAACAAATCAAAGGGAGAGGCACTCACTATCAGTTCCCACAGACATTTAGAGAGCAGCTCACTAAACAAACCTCACACCCAGCTGTTAAACCCAAGTTGTAACTAAAATAAGATTCCAAAGTAAATGAACCCGCTCTTTCCCAGAGGGAGCATGGCGCCCCACGGTCGGTCGCCACTGGCCGCCTGAAGCCCAGCATTGACATGTCAGGAAGTCTGACTGGAATCACTATCTTGAAAGACCTGCTGAGAGAGAGAGAGAGGGAGGGAGGGAGGGAAAGAGAGAGAGGGGAGGGGATAAGAAAGAAAGAGGGAGTGTGATAACGGCACTGGGAAGATCTGTTGGCTTCTGTCAGTGTGTTTCCCTGCAGCTTGCTGCGTTCATGGATTATTCTGTGACAGAGCCTGAATTATGAGAGCAGGGGCCTCAGTGTCTAGTAGATACTGTCAACCACATGGTAACGTACAATCCCAAACCTCTATGTACTGTGTCTGTCTGCCAGCTTAGAGTGTGTAGCGTGTGATCAGCGCGTCAGGAAAGGTGTTTCCTTCACTTCCTCATTGCTGCTGTCTCAGGCACTTACAATATATAGTGTGTGTGTGTGTGTGTGTGTGTGTGTGTGTGTGTGTGTGTGTGTGTGTGTGTGTGTGTGTGTGTGTGTGTGTGTGTGTGTGTGTGTGTGTGTGTGTGTGTGTGTGTGTGTGTGTGTGTGTGTGTGTGTGTGTGTGTGTGTGTGTGTGTGTGTGTGTGTGTGTGTTCAGCTGTTTGGGTTGTGTGTATCAGTGTTGCCAGTTGTGAGCTTCAGGACAGATTTGTATTTGCATGTGAGGTGGAGAGACGTACAGTATATGCAAAACCCGAGCCTGTTAATGTGGACTCTAGCCCTCTCCTTCATTGTGTGCGCTTTACCGTGTGTTTCTTTCTATTTGTGTTAGAAACCACTTATTAGTGTCAAAGGAGGGTTCAGTGTTTTGGTTGAGGCTTTTTTCAGTGGGACTTACCTTCATGGAGTAAAAAGAAGTCTTCTCCTCCTATCATTTCTTCTGCAGTCAGTGTCCTAACTTGCTGTCGAAGCTTCTCCCTCTTTCCTTCATTTCAGTTTTGGGCTTTAGTCCACTTTCAGCACAGGCAGCTCAGGCATGCCCAGGCACTTCCCAGGTATTGGTATGCATCAACATTACAATGTGTGAACACAGTTTTTTACCTTTTTTATTTTTTTATTTTCGAAAGAGGCAGAGTTAACTGGAAACATCATTGTATCAAGAAAATAAAAACGTATTTACTGTATATCAACAAGTAGCTGTCAAAATGAGTTTCCACTCATCTGGACTTGATGGAACATGTTGACTCAGGGCTGGGTTGAAACACTTCCCAGGCCAATACAGAAGTCCTGTTAGTTAAATAAAGTGCTGTTATAATGAAATGAATGGAATTGGAACCACTGTGCTTTTATTTTGAAGCACCCCGTTAGTGTCAGGGACATGTTCAAGGAGCTGCTGTGAAGTTGGAACTTCTGGTCAGCAGCTGGTTGTCAACAACATATGTAAACATGCACTACATGCATGCACACATGTTGCTATGGTTTCACCCCCTCCGCAGCTCCTGTCAACACAGTCACCTAACCAGCAGAAGTCATTATTACATTATTACATGTAGTTATCAGTACATTCATCCACACATGCAGGTGAATTTTATGAATGCAATACTTATACTTTATAGCAGTTACCACTGTGCTTGGTATTTGTGAAAGGAAAATATCTGGAGTAAAAATTCCTCATTATTTAGTATAAGGAAATACTAACACTACTATTCTTCTGTCTCTCTTCTAATTGCTGAGTACCCCTGTAATAATGCACCAATTAGCCTACTGAGTATAATGTAGTACAGAATTACTGTATTGAATGATTACTCATATTATAATATAGTAGTGACTACTGAGTTCTAATGGGTTAGAATGCAGGGTTTTACATAAAGATGGACAACATGACAGCGGCCTGATAGTGAAGCAGCATTTTCTTAAATGCCCCCTAGTGGCTGGCTGCAGTTCATGCCAAAGTATATGGCATATACATTTTTTCTCAAAGATGGTGTCTGTCACTTAAAGTATTTGTTTAGGTCAAGTTTCATATCGCATTATTTCATGTGCAGGGTGACATTTGAGGAGAAGCCAGAGTTGTGACTTGTACTGCAGCCGGCCTCCAGGTGGTGATCAAGAGGCTTCGGCTTCACAGTTGGGGAGCCGTCATGCTGTCCATCTTTATATGCTGTCTGGCAGAGGGTGTCATTTTCATTTGCAGCCCCCGCCTATCAGTAAGAGTGGCTGTTGTGAGTAAACATTTAGCAAAACTTTATTCAATTAAATAAATACAAATCTAAAATTGAAAATTCAATCAAATTCAAACTAAAACATCTGGGATACTGTTTTGTTGACTATATATATGTATATATGTGTGTGAGTAAACATTTATACTATCTGAATATTTAGGCTGTATATGTTGTTTTAATTGGGGAAAACCTCAAATTCAGAGACAACATTGTCTCCCAGATAAATCCCATCATTCACATATCCCAGACTGTTCCTGTCACTTACCATGGACACTGCACACAATGTAGGAAGCAGCCAGTTGCCGGGATATTAAGTGATTAAGCCAATTTGTTTCTCCATTCTTTTCATTACACACACACACACACACACACACACACACACACACACACACACACACACACACAGACACACACCAGACACAGAAGGTTGAGAAAACACATTCCAGTAAATTAGAAGCGGTGAAGAGTAAACTTGTCTTCACAGTTTGTCAGCCAATTCTGGGAATCAGTCTCGGATCAAGTCAGAAGTCAAAGATGTTTTTTCATTACTATATAAAATCTAAATCGGGGCAGTGTTCCTTAAATCTAATTCTATTCCAAATAGATAAATCCAAAAGGTTCTAATACCTTTTTTTCTGTGTCAGATAAGTCAGACGTTAGAATGTCCTCCCTTCTCCACTCACATTGTCTCTGTTGAAGCTTGTCCTGTGACATACAAAGAAATAGTTTTACATCTCAATTCTTACCTGCGCCACATTTTAGACCCGTTATGTGTTGTTTTAAATATGAACAGACTTTATTTATAAATGAAAACATGGCATTCAGCAGAAACCTTTAATTCACTTTTTATTTTATTATGTTAAAAAGAAGAGAAGGATAATTGTGACTTGTGCAAATGTTTGTGCACTCATTCAGCTCTTATTGCTTCTTCTTTCTCCAAACAGACCTTTAGTAAGGGTGGTCAAAAAGTTGGTTTTTAACTTCATCTGTCCTCTTTTCCAAAATAAGTCTGACACATGCAGATGCTTCTTTGCAGACTTGAGGCGTTTTGTGAAGAGGTCAGAGGTAAAGTTTCCTTTGGATCAATGCTGCGACAATGCACCGCCGCTCCTGCCTCAGATAAACCCTCCGTCAGCTCCTTCGCAGTCATGGCTCAGCCTTTTTACAGGAAATCATCCAGAGTTAACTGAAAGTTTTGCCCCTTGTTCTCCTTAATGTCAATTTCTTGATGACCAATGAGTGGAAATGGAAAAACGGACATTTGAAACCTTTCATAACTTTGCTCCGCTTCATCTGGCTGCATTTTTTAATCCTCGATCAGTTGAGACCACAAGATCTGAATTGTCATCAGCTGATTCCTAAAGTGAACTCTTGACCTTAGTTGAAGCAGGTTTGTAGAGCAGGCAAATGGTTGGCAAAATGAATTCATTACATTCATAATATTTATTTAACTTAATTTGATGCGTTCTCAAGAGCAGATAACTGATGAACTCTGCTGCAGCGTTTCACATGGACTTATCTCCAGGGGCTGCAACAAGCTGTGGGCCTGAGTGACTCTCCCCTCAGCCCTGTCGGCTTCACAGCACTGGTTAGCATCGTAGCCTGGCTCATATAAGCCGTTAGCAGGCCAACCAGAAGCAGGACAGGGCCACGTCTTCTTCCAGCCAAGTTGGACAGTTCAACTTAATCTGAGTGGATGGTCCTTGAGCAATTTGCTGAATAGTTGGTCAACACAGGTGTAGATACAGGTTCAGGATTTGTGCTTGTTTGTATCTCAGACAGCATCGAATGTAAAAAAGTGAGGATTGTCTTAGTTTGTTGATTAACTATGATGTTAGTCAACTTTATAAGATAACATGTTGGTCTTGTGTGGTGACAGCACTCTGGTACAGTAAAGACATTATCAGACATGAACTGATGTCCACACCCAAGTGTCCCAAACATTTTCCAGAGTTTGCCTTTCATATACGAAGCAGAGCAGGAGATTATCTGGGTGATACATGTTAACCACAGGAAACTCTGGGTGGAGAATGCAGGGCACAGGATATGATGTGAAAATGATGATGCAGAAATCACGTTTTTTTGGTTTTTCAGCACATCGGTACCATTGTTGGCCCTTATCGTCTAATTTACCACAACATCCTTGTCATACCTCTCTCTCTGTCTGTGTGACTGTTTATGTGTGTGATAATAATAGTCAGGTAGTGACAGATCTGGATCCTGCAGCTCTGGAGTCAGAGAGCAAGCTACAGGACACTACTGCTCACTACTTGCGTCCCATGCAGAGACAAGAAACACACATACAGTCAAAATGAGCAATTATTCTGTCAAATTGACACTTACTTGGTTCTTATAGATATATGCATCTCATACGTTCTGAATCACTAATAAACCCTGTCATTCATTGTTGTTCTTTTCCCAGCATTGTTGTGTGGTGCTTTACTTGGTTGTGGAGCATATTCTACATGTGGTGGTTTTGCACCGAGAAGCTACGATAACTTGTTATGATGTCAGCTAAGCGACAGCTTCCATGCTGATCTACCAGGGGCTCACTCACAGCCCACACTGTGCTGACGTCCTCTTCAGTCTGGGTCTCATGAAAAGCAGGTGTTGCTGTTGCTGCATGCACAGGATCCATACTGTGTGTAAGACATGTATAGTGTATAGGGTTCACACCTACTACAGGGATTGTGTCTTATTTTCTGCTCTGTGGGTGTGTGTCTTTCAGCATAGAAGGTGAAATGAGTGGAACTGGGGAAAAGCCTCTTACAGTTTAGTGTCAGAATCCCAGTTCCATTTCCATGATGATCCATGAGGCTGCCGTTATAAATCAGAATCGGTGGCAGTTTGCTAAACTATAACAAGCACTGGAAAATGCTGTGTTTCCTGTGTGTGTGACGTTGCCCCCATGGTTCCTCAGTTGGTTACAGCTTGAATACATATGATCGTGACGGATGCATGTCCTCCTTGTCCTCGTGCAGGCTGCCGCACGGAAGCACTCGTTGGACGGTTTGCTGCAGATGTCCAGCTCTGAGCTGCAGGACGCGATGAGACGCCTGGGCTCCAACTCGGAGGATCGTTCTCGCCTCACTGCTGCCCTCTCCTGTCTGAAGAGTGCCGATGAAACAGGTGTGCAGATAACACAGGCCTAGATTATTGTTAAATGCATGGAATTCACACAAAGTGATCCAGACTGTGCTAATAAAACCATTTGATTCATACATCTCCAGAAATAACGTTATAGAGCGGTTAACCCGCCTCCTTTTGTCAGACAAGGTGATACTTTATGGTGGTTTTTAGCTCAACTGTAAGAACTTCATATACAAATATACTTCTCTGCCCAGCAGCTTTCAAATACCTGAAGCAGGGTTTCTGGGTGAGTGGGGGATCTCACTGGTTTCTCCCAATGCACTGGAAGACCCAGATTTTATAAGGTCTTTTAGTATGCAATACATATTATACTGTAGAGTGTAAAATGTTGTTTTAAATCACTTGTCAAGAAAGTACTGAAACACAGTACAACAGTAAACTGGACTCAATTTGGAATGGAATTATTGCAGCTAAAAAAAAAAATTGTTCCACTTCTTTCCTGTTGTTGCTTATATGTGGCCTTCCCTCTTTGACTCCAGGGTGCAACCAAAGTGATGCCTTCTCTCCGGTTAGCAAGCCGGTCCCACAACCTACTGGTCCCCGTGGCCACTCCATCTCCGTATCAGTGGCACCTTGTTCAGACAATCAGAGACCATACGTGTCACCTGACGAAACGCCCGATGTCTTCACCCTGGACCCAAGCACCCCTCCGGCCACCCAAACGTCAAAGACGCGCACCGCCAGGGCCTCCCACACGTCACCGCTAGCTTCCCGGAAGCTGCTGCAGCTCTTCCCCATTATCTCGAAAAGCAAGAGTCAGGAGTCGCAGCTGGCCAATCGCATCGAGGAACCTGCCTCACTCAAGTGAGTTTTTCTACTATTAATACTACAGTCATGTCTTTATGACAGATATCGTCTAGTAGAACAGGCAGATTTCCATGTAACATGGGTTTTCTCAGGCTTCATCCCGCTGTCAGACATGTAGACTGGGGTTAGGTCACTCTAAAGTTACTGCTGGTGTGAATATGAGAGTGAATGGCTCACCCAATGTCAGCTGGGATTGGCTCCAGCTCCTCCTGTGTCCCTTGAAGGTTAAGAGGTGTAGATAATAGATGAATATAATTCATTAAGTGGTTTTTAACTGAAGGAAGACCAATCTTCCAAGTATTACACCAATGTTCACATTTTACTACTGACATGTCCATTCTCTGTCAGTGGTTTGCATTGTAAAGCTCACTTGAGATAAAGTGGAGTGCAGTATCTGAGAACCTGAACTAAGTGCCAGTTGCTCTCTGTCTCTGCAGGAGCTGTAAGAGGAACAAAGTGCTGGCTGCCCTTCACATCAACGGCTCTGGGAACAGTCATGAGGATTCTGTGCTGCGCTCGCCGCTGCTGTCTGCCCGGACACCCGGCCCTGTCCCCGCCTCAGCCCCATACATGATGCCAGCCGTCCCCAGCCTGCTGGACAGTGAGTTAAGAGTCTGCTGCTGGATTATTTTGTGATTCTGTTTCATTTTCACATGTTCACTGTTGTGTTTTTCTGCTCCTCGCAGATGTGACCATGCACAGAAGTTCCCCTCAGACAGTGAGGAGAGACATTGGCCTGGCTGTAACACACAGGTCAGTCACGGTCACCTCAACAGGCCGCCTGCCTTGGCTGGAGTAAAGAAAGTGATAGTTCCTGTAGATACCATCTATGAGCTTTTAATTTGGTCCATGTCCGATACTGAAGCCAGCCACCAGATGGCGAACAAGAGGCTTTGGCTTCACTTTTGGGGACCGGTCTTGACATCAATCTTTATATACAGTCCAGGGTGTGAAAGGTTAAACATGATGTAATGATATAATATTGTTTAATCGTGAGAGTAAACAAAGCTTTTAAGCAAGGTAGAAATAATTGCAATGAAAAAGTCTGGGTAGTTTCATTAAGTTTATTTCTAAGGTCTGGACAAAAGTCGCAATAATTTCTTCCTGTCTGATTATGGTCAACTTCCCAGACTTCCCAAATCTTCTTCACGAGGTCAGGGGACTGAGCAGGTTGAGGACTAACTATGACATTTAAGTGTAAAATCCTTACAGATGTTAATCAGCCATTTTTCTTCAATAGTCTCTGTGATGTGTTTGAGATGAACCCACGGGGACTAATTAGCTGTCTCTTGGATGGTTGTACAAACAAACAGGCCCACAAATTGTTTTGGAATGTTCTGCTAACGTTGCTGTGGTTTCCTGTGAACTCCCTGCGACAGTGGACGCGGGGCAGACAGCGTGACTCGCTGAGCCCTCGCTCTGAGCCCTCTGGTATGAACCTCTGCGGAGTACGGGCATCCGTGTTGTTAGAGCGCAGGAATGTGAACATTGCAGAGCGCTCGGTCTAACCCAATGTTTATTTTACCAGACTGTGAAGGTTATAATATGAATCTTGCCTCTGCATCCAGCTGTGTGACATGGCTGCGTTATGAAAAGGATTTGGTTGCATTTTGAGGCCAGCATTTTTTACAAACCCCCATTCTAGCATAAAGAAAATATTATATTATTATATTATTTTATTTTTATATTATTATTTTATTTTTATATTATTATTATATTTATATTCAATTTCTGCTTATAGATCCCTTTCACCTAATTTTTACACACTGGACCTCTTATTGTTTTGGCCACTGAAAATTATCATTACAAAAGTCAATATTGTGAATGTGGCAGTTGCGTATTAATAAAGCCCCTGTAATGATCAACATTAATTCCAGACGTTAACAACTTCTCACAGCATCACTACTAAACTGAGGGTCAGATTTTAAAGTGGTGTTCAGATTCAGTCTGCATACATTTTTATTTCCAGACTCATATAAGTTCACCACTTACCACTGAAATGTGTCATCTTTGAGTCCAAATGACCAGAATAACTTGTCAAGAAGATCTAGTCAGTCGTCTATGTCACCAAGTGAACACGTGTATCTAATGTGAAATAACTCCATGGAAGGGTTCCGGAGATATCCAGTTCACAAGGGAAAGAAATCACCCCTTGAGCTGAAAGTGACATTGACCTTTGACCTTTGACCACCAAAATCGAAATAGTTTATCTTTGAGTCAAACTGAATATTTGTACCAAATTTGTAGACATTCACTCAAGGCATTCTTAATATATAATGTTGACAAGAATAAGATGGAAAGACGGAAAATTATAAACACAATTTGTCCCGCGAACTCCAAAACAGGAACCAGGCAAGAAATCAAACTCAAGAAATTAGCAATCATTTCACTAGATATCACATAGAAAAAAAACTAAAATCAATCAACCACAAAGCAATAAGGATATCAAAGTATTATGTTACTGTAGGAATGAATAAATGCTGGAATCAGACAAATCAAACTAATTCCAGTCTGTCACTATACCAAATCATTAGCATTGTATGTAAAATCATTTCTTTGATAAGTCATTCACAATAGCCTCAGGGGCCCAATTATAAGACACAAAACACAAGGGTAGGTTGAGTTCAGGTTTTACTCCTTAACTCTTGTTTGTCATGTGTATAAATCCTCATCACATGTGAGAGGACAGTGTCTGTATGATGGGTTTCCATTGGTCCTCTGTCCTTTTTAGGTTTTCAACCAAGTCTTGGCTCTCCCAGATGTGCCAAGTGTGTCACAAGAATATGATGTTTGGTGTCAAGTGCAAGCACTGCAAGTAAGAGATCTTAGATATACGCCCCCCCCCACACCATGTGTGATCATAATACTGCATGTTACGGTGTCATCAGTGCACGTCATCATCCATGTGTTCACAGGTTAAAGTGCCACAACAAATGCACCAAAGATGCTCCCTCATGCCGGATCTCATTTCTCACATGTAAGCAACATCATCACTTTTTTTTTTTTTTTTTAATCACGTTTTCTTCCATTTTTTTATTCAGCTGTGTTGTGTTGCTGTGTTTCACCATAACATCTCAAGTTAGTTAGTTGTGTCTGTGGACTAACCAGTAGCCTGTAACAAGTCAGGATTTTTATGTGTTATGCTCTTGAGTGACTATTTGACATTATCGAACCCTTCAACACAATTGCTGATGTAAAATCACGTTAATGCTTTAATCTGACTTTCAGTGCCAAGGATGCGCAGGGCAGAATCAGTGCCATCAGACATCAATAATCGGATCGATCTCATAGCGGAGATCCCGCTGCAGTGGGGCACTTTACCAAAGGCATTAACCAAAAGGGTAAGAAGAGATTTTACTACATTTAAATGCTTTTAAATCTGCTCTGGCCTCAAGATGCTTGTTCAGGTAAAGATTAGAAGTATAGAGCAGAGATAAGGCGAGTGCATTGAAAACATACTGTGTGTGGTGTGTGTGCGTTTACAGGAGCCAGCCCCCAATCTAAACCAGGTGGATTCGAGCAGTAACCCATCGTCAGCCACCTCCTCCACACCCTCCTCCCCAGCACATTTCCAGCAGAGTAACCCCCCGAGTGTCAGCACCACCCCTCCAGCCAACGCCTCACCGCGGGGCTCCTGCGACAACCGCTTCAACTTCCCAGGTGAGCGCGGTTGCTGTGTCACTGGTGTCACTCCACTACACTGAGGCCTTGTGTCATGGCAGCAGGTTTACCCTGTCTGTAAGTCTTGAACAGGTTAAACTGGCAGATTCAAACATCTCACTTTACGACACAGTAGAGTTTATCAGCCTATAGAATAACCATAAAGATGAACCAACACTTCTGAAACCGATCATTATATCCTCTGTAAAACCATAATGTCTGCCTTTAGCCAGGTGGACGTAATAAACTATCAATTGTATAGGTTTATTATGTTTTAATTTAGCATTACATGTTTAAAATGTTGCCATTAAAGTAGCCCGCATATTTGGTTTTGTGCTGGGGTGCTTATGCTCTTTGTTAAAAAAAGACCCAGCATATGTAAAAATGTGAGCTAAAAACAAAGAGGTATGAGGTTCGGACCTGTTTTCAGTTTAACCAACATAATAAATGTGAACTGTGTCTCTGACCACGATCAGGACCCATGATCTATTATTCAGACCAAATGAGTTGGTGTTGGTCCAGAACAACCTGAACCAAGGTTCAGTTCATCTGCAGTATAGCAGTTTATTTATTTTTCATTTTCAATTTCATGAAGTTGACGCTTGTCTCATGAGCATTCAAGAGACAATAAAGAGGAAAGAATAATTTATAATATATAATAATAATAATAATAACAATTTCTATTTCAATTGGGTCTCACTGTCTGTCAGTGCCTGTCAGTGCTCGGGCCCTAAAACAATTAAATTAAATTAAATTAAAATTTTAAATTTATTTTTTTGTAATAACCAGGATTGCTCAGCCCTTGAAAGAACCAACTATACAATACAATCTCTTCTTTTCTTCGACTGCAAAGCAGCACTGAGCGGGCACGAGCACATGCATTTTGAAGCGTTGCATGCGTTTTGCCTTTTGCCTGAAAGGAAAAAAATAATGACTGAGGAAATATTGACACATAGAGCTGTTCAGGCTTGGACTCTGATCATGAGATAGAAGTTTAGTGGTGAATGCACAGTGGAAGTTATGACAACATAAAGATGGAAGAAGGATGAACCTTCGCCATACCTCAATGTTTAAATGGCTTGAGGAAATGTCCCAATTCTCAGCCATCCCCTTGATTTATTTATTTTTTTACTTAAAAACTAACTTAATATGTAATTTGCTCATTGGTGTCCACAAGTATCCTTTGATTGAATTCGTTCACAAAGTTAAAAAGTTAAGTATTGACAATAAGCAGCATTTGTGAATGATGAGCATTACTCTTGTATAAGTGTGGTACTCTGAAGCTCTGTGTATTTTCCAACAGATGTTCCTGCTTCCACACATACAGCTGTTCTCCATTCTGGCAGCTGCCATGAGTCAGGGTAAGAGACACTGATACAGATACTCAGTAAAACACTTCCATCCACTACATATTACATGTGCCACATACTCAGCTGTTAGCTTATCACTGATGTGTGTTTTCTTTATCTCGCCCGATTAGTGTCATGACATGTTAGCAGAGAAATGTCAACAATAAGTCAAAGGTCATTTAGATATTGTCTTCATTACAGTCTGTCCACTAGATGGCACTGAAAGGTTTGTTTTTACCCTGTGAAATGGCCTGTCTCTCAGACGCCATTCTAAAATAAAAAATGTAATAATCATTAACTTGTTAGTCTGACATTTTTATTGTTCAGTCTCTTTTGTATACACACATACAGGATAATTTGTCGTTTTTATATTATATTTTCTGAGTTAATTGATTATTATAAAATATAATCTGATCTTCATCTTGGTTCAGACGTGAAACAATGTGCTGAAGTTAATGAAACACAATTATAATCGTTCAAGTCTTTACGGATCATACTCATCCAACATTCACAGTGCTGGGGAAAACACCTTGGATTAGATAATTCGTCCAACATCATTTAGCAAACACACAAAACGAAAACTCACTTTATGTTATAAATGTAAATAGCAAAACAATTATAGTTGCTCCAGGTTTGATAACCACTGATCCCAATAATTCTCTCTTATGTCATTAGTCTGTGATTCATGGGATTCATAATGATTTTGTCAACTTTTAATTCTCCTGATCTTCTTTCAGAGTGTCTCAGGGGGGCGTCACTGAGACACAGCGACCTGCCACAGAACAAGAAAGGGTGTGTATCAACAAAAAGATGATGTGAAAAAACATTATTTGCTTGGCTGCTTTGTTTCACAAGTCTTTATGTGCCACTGACTGTCCTGCCGGCGCTCTGCAGTGGAGCAAACTGGACAAGCTCAGGCGGTCTCAGTCAGGATCCAACTGAACCATGGTTCAGTTTAATTGCACTAAACCTATTTGTTTTGATAGTTCAGACTTTCGGACCAGTTGCAGGAAGTTGAGACAGCATTAAACAATAGAGGGGAAAAAAAGACACACAGGATTGAATCTTTTCCTCTGTTTGAGCTATTAACTGTTTTCTGTAGTGTTTAGTTTTTGGTTTTGTTTAACACATTAGAATAGGCCTTTTAGAAATATTATTTTAGTTAGTTTTGGTGGTTAATGCTTTTGTTTTGAAGGTGCTGGGCACCAGGTTGTTTTATATTTACATGGGTAGATGGGCATAGGCAGCCAGGCACCAGAAGGGGTTCATGGTTATTTACCAGGGCAAGAGAGACAGTCGTTCGTTTGCTGGAGAAATAAAGCACACACAACGTGAGGCCTGTCTAGAAAAATTACTTTTTATTCCCTGCATAAGATCACTCCTCAGGTGCGTCTGTGGCTTTTAGGCTTTTCTTTCTAATCAAGTTTGAGGAAAAATTGCTACCACAGGTTCTGAAGCAGTCATTTCACTGGTAGTCAAACCATAATGATATTGCAGTGGCAACGATAAGGAATATCATTCAGTCTCCATTCATACTTTTTCGCCTGTCTACAACCCAATCAGTGTAAAGGTAGACGCAGACCACGTAGTAAGTGACGACAGGATGTAAATGTGTCTCTTTTCAGTGTCAAACCAAACCTGAAGACGCCCTAAAAGTCTGTGTTCATTCCCCTAATTCTGCCATGTGTCAGGAGGAGGAGGAGGAGGAGGCTGAGGATGACGAAGAAGCTGACCGGTGCAGCAGTAATAACAACTACCCCAATGAGGAGGATGATGAGGACGGACTCGAGGAACTGCCGTCTGCCATATGTCGTCAGACCGCCGGCCGCCGGAGGGGCCCAATCTCTCGTAAAGTGAGCCAGAACAGCATCTACCTGCAGGAGTGGGACATCCCATATGAGCAGCTGCAGCTTGGAGAGCTCATCGGGAAGGTAAAGATGGAGACGGTAGACATTATCAACATTCGAGGTCCAACCCAGCTGACACTTTTGACTTAATGTGACTGAACAGGGTCGCTGGGGGAAGGTGCACAAGGGTCGCTGGCACGGCGAGGTGGCCATTCGCCTCCTGGAGGTTGACGGAAACAACCAGGATCACCTGAAGCTCTTCAAGAAGGAGGTGATGAACTACAGGCAGACCCGGCACGAGAATGTGGTCCTGTTCATGGGCGCCTGCATGGCCCCGCCCCACCTCGCCATCATCACCAGGTGCAGCCGCATGACTCATCAGATTAGAAATCAAATAGAAATCCACTCTGCTGTTTCCCGCTACACATGTATGTTTGTGCCACGCGATGTTTTTATTTGTTATTATGTTTGATGTGGAGTTTTGAACTCAGTTTTACTGACAGGGCTCCATGTGCTCTGTCTGCAGTTTCTGTAAAGGTGTCACTCTTTACTCTGTTGTGAGGGAAAGAGGTCACATGCTGGACATCAATAAAACCAGACAGATTGCACAGGAGATCGTGAAGGTGAGAAACACTCCAGCTGCTGTCAGACTGTGTGGGATGGATTAAATCACATGTGATCATTTGAAAAAACTCAATAACAATGTGCATGTCAAGGTCCTAGGTTTTTTTTCTTCAACTCTTGCCCAACTTGCAGTAGCTATCTTATTTATTAGTTGTTTGCTGGTTGGTTCATCAGGTTGAAATCCTTCAGAATAGAACAAGAAGATATACAAATATTTCAAACATCTTTAATCCAACGAATCAAGTAAAGGTTTTTTACAGTGTACATAAATGAATGAATGCACAGTATTCGGACATCAATATAAATTGAACAAACAACTAAGTACACTTAAACAAAAAGCCAAACTTATATGCATGCAGCAAACCGATATACAGGCTGCCTGTATGCCATGTGCTGCTTGGTTATTATTTTACTGTTCTTCAAACATGATATCCTTACATTAATGACGATAGCAGCACTTCCAATATTAACTAATCATCCAAATAAAAGTTTTACCATTAGTTGAATCCTCTCTATCTCTGTTTGCTGAGAGTGACCTTCCATTCGCAGGTGTTCCAACTCAGGTTCGTAATGAGCAGCCTGCACTGGCCTGCTTGTGGTGCATTATGGGACTTGAAGTCAAAGTTCATCTTTTTACCACAATAGTGCATTAAAGCCAGATACCATTAGATGTTTTTTAGTGTAGGGATGTATCACACGGCATTCACAGTATGTTGTCTGATAACAAGACATAGATGCCATGAGATGAATGAGGTTGTTTAGAATTCAATGGCTCCTGTCCTTTCTCCTTTGAGTCACTACTGACCTGTTTAGGAATGGAAACAGGGCATTGTGGTAAAAAGCTTCTCAAACAGTCAGTAGAGTATATGCATATTTTAAAGAGCACTTTGTAGGTCATCATGTTATTTATCTTATCAACCCTTAAATATCAATATCAAGAAACCAGTATGGTCAAATGTTTATTATTGGTTATAATGACAAAAGAAAAGGAGGTTGTCATTTTTGTTACTATTATATTAGATTATTTAAATATTGGGAGAGTAAAGAAAAAAGAAGGGAGATACACAGCAAGGTTAACCCTTTCTTTCTGGATCTCAAATCTTGAACCAATCTCAATGTTTCTTGCAGTCGACCACAACCGAACATGCACACCTCCACAATGAGGCCATTTCCTTCTTTCTATGGAATAGACACTGTGTCTTTCACATTCTCTTTTCTCCCTGACAACTATAAGTCAAATGATGAAGTATGTTGTTATTTGCTAAACTTATACTTAAGTATAATGAGATGCTCCATATTCCTCATTTAACCAAGTGAACAATCTGATCTTCTGAGATTCCTGCAAATGGCAATAGATATGGGGGCCACTTAAAAGGGTTTGAAAGACTGTATGAAAACTATGTGATATCAATGGAGTTCTTTCCTACCAAGAAACGACTCATCATCCTCTTAAGCACTATGTTGTGTTAAGGAAATCCCTCTCTTCTACAGGGAATGGGTTATCTTCATGCTAAAGGCATCATCCACAAGGACCTGAAGTCTAAGAACGTCTTCTACGACACCAACAAGGTTGTCATCACCGACTTCGGCCTGTTCGGGATGTCTGGCGTGGTACAGGAAGGCAGGTAGGAGTCAAGCAAAGGAATACTACTAATACTTCTGGATCAGTTGCTATCTTCAGAACTGCGTTTACTGAGTGTGTGTTCACGTCTGTGTTTAGAAGGAAGAACGTGTTGAGGATACCCCGGGGCTGGATCTGCTACCTGGCTCCAGAGATTGTTCGGCAGATGAGCCCAGAGGTGGAGGAGGACCAGCTGCCTTTCTCCAAAGCTGCAGATGTTTATGCATTTGGGTACTGACTGATGTTCATAACACTTAAACAGTGGGCTTACGGGGGAAACTTAACTTATACTTCATGTTGAATGTGGGGAAAATATAGATTATTCACAAAGGTTTGACCTAATGACCTTTGGTTCCCTATCATTAATTTGAAAGGTCAAAACGCAGTCCCATCAGTCATTTGAATGTGTGACTTCACCAGTTCAGCTTCATGTTCTACAACTTGTATCCCTCACTGTAGGTTCACATTTTCCGAAAGCTTTATTTCCCTGTGTCTCCTTAACTTGATGTAACATCCCGTGAAGGAGAATCTGGTTCATGAGGTGGTTTCACAGTCGCCAAATTTCCCGATCTGACTTTTACGTTGTGTCTCGTTCAGCACAATCTGGTACGAGCTGCAGGCCGGAGACTGGCCAATCACCAACCAACCTGTGGAGGCTAAAATCTGGCTGGTGGGCAGCAATAAGGGCATGAAGAAGGTGCTGGCAGAAGCCAACCTGGGCAAGGAGGTCACGGTGGGTCTGCTTACATGATGCGGTCGCTGCTGACTTGTTTGCTAGTAAATTTAAAGTTGAAAGCATCCTGGTTCATACTGTTTCACGTATTAATCCTCCGTATTCCACCCCAACAGGAGATCCTGTCCGCCTGCTGGTCCCCTGAGGCAGACAACCGGCCCACCTTCACCACGCTGACAGACATGCTGGAGAAACTTCCCAAACTGAACCGCAGACTGTCTCACCCCGGACACTTCTGGAAGACAAATGAGTATGAATCATAGAAAGAATGTGTATTCCTGATCC
The DNA here is from genome assembly GCF_949316205.1 of Platichthys flesus. NCBI lineage: Eukaryota > Metazoa > Chordata > Actinopteri > Pleuronectiformes > Pleuronectidae > Platichthys > Platichthys flesus. Next base: position 10,108,026 of record NC_084948.1, on the reverse strand, counting down.
AGGGTTAACCTGCCCACAACACTGATCGCACCGACATTGAAAGGGGGAGTCTACATCATTTTATTTGGTAATAAATCTATTATTAAAATCCACATTTTCCTGTCATGAATGCTTAAAAACGAAAGCATGAAGACAGACGTGGGTTCAGGTAAAAGAACCAATACGTGATAAATCAAATGGAAATTTTGTAAATAGGATTTTGAAAAGAAATGTGAATAATATGAAGCTATCCTGCTGAGTATCAAGTACTATAAAAGATTGTCTCTAATCTGACTGCTGTGTTGTATTTTGGGGAATTGTCATATTCTTTAAATCCCACATGGCATTTTAGTAGCTGCTCTCTACAAGACCTTCTCGTTTTTTAACAGACACTGTCATTGTGTTTCTCACAGTCTGAAGTAACTCTCTTTCTTATGTTTCTGAGAATCACTTCTCCTTATTTCTCCCCTCTGTCACTTCCTCTTGGGGGCCGACTGATCCACCTGCCTGCTCCTGCTGTGCCTGATCTCCACGGTCTCCCTTGGAACCTGCTTTTCCTCCTCCGTCTACGCCTGTCCGTCTATTCGCTCGCTTGTTTTCCAACACTCCTGATTTCTGTCTCTTCACTCCGTTCATCTCCTGGTGTAGGTCGTGGGATCGTCATCACTGTCTGAGAGATCACTGCCATCAGGGCGTGCATGCACACTGTCCATACATGTACAAATACAGCAGCTGAGAGGCAGTGGGGCTCTTTAAAACTGACACTGGATTTGAGCAAATACTGACCAGATTTTTAGGATTTTTTGATTCATGTTATATTTATTCTGCCCACATTGTCTTGGCTTATTTTGGATACACTAAGTTGTCAAGTGTAACACACATTAGCCACAGAGCCTACCCGCATTTGACGAGGCTCAATCGACACACACAAAAGTCACCATGAAGCCAGAACAATCAGTTGAGATATAGGAGCAAGAATGTGCTGATCCAGGGACTGTTGTCAAACAGCTGATTTCCTGTTACAGCCAAGCTAAACAGCAGCTGCTCAGTAAGCAGCTCAAAATACAGATGGATGTCAGCTGAAGTTGACATTGGACAAAAAAAGTTTACTTTACTTGTCTTAGTCAGGTACAGACCACGAGCATCAGTTACCACATGCAAATGAGCTGCTGTATTTATACAAAACACATACTGAAAAGATACTGGCTGCACAACTCTAGTCTCTTACTGTGGCTGACTGCATATTGCCACCATGACAAAAACGTTTGGCTCAATTCCATGTTTAACGAGTTCCTTTCACATTGAGAAAATATATTTTTCATGTTGTTATTACATATTTTCTTGTTATTTTCAGATACTCATTCATTAAAACTCTAGAAAAATGACACGTTATGCCGAAGTGACTTCCCTCTCAAACTGTTTTTTCAATACAAGAACGTTTTGTGGTGTAAGAAGATAAAGTGATGATGTTTCAATTTCCACAAAACTTCCTCGCGAAAAAAACAAAACAACTTGGTATCTGAGTCAAAATCAGAAAAATACGACAAGATATTTATTGAACAAAAAGGTTTTCTGCACAAAGGCTCTTGCTGCTTCACCTAGTAATACAGAGACTGGAGTTAGTAGTATACAGTCTAGGTATACGCTTAAGAGAGCACATAATGGAGACGTTCAAACTGATGTGATCTCGAGAGGATGTGGTTTCTGCATCTTTATGTCCTGAACACCTTCTATGGCTGAGCAGACAACAGCTTCTCAGATGTTAAGACATTGGCTCACTAAAAGAGTCAGTGGGTCGGATTGACACCGCCCACAAGGAGATTTATTTAGAGCTGCAGATGAAACTGTCGTATTTCTTCAGTCCTCATTTGAAGCAGGACAGCAGCAAAATGCTAAAAATAATGGTTTTGTTCATTACAAAAGAGACGTGTGATGTTGCCACAGGTGTGTGTGTGAGTGTGTGCGTGTGTGTGTATGTGTCTTTCTTGTGTGTTTCTGTATCACTCAAGTGAACAAAGTGTTTGGTTACACAGTACACTCACTGACTGTGTCTGAATGTTTTTGGGCTTCACAAATGCAGTGGAAGCCAGTCAAACCAAGCATTAACCGAATGCATATATGTATATAAAGAGCTAGAGGTTGTATTTAATATACAGTGCTGATGTTTGATTCGTTATTGGTACTTCTTTCATATTTATATGATTTTAGACACTGTAAACTGTTGACAGTTGATTGGTGTTTGTTTTTTCTCGGGGTGGGGTGGGAGAATTTTTGTACAGGATGTGTTGAAGTTTCTGTTCTGAACTGCTGTAAACATTAAAACTGATCTCCGAAGAATCTCTGAGCGGCTTTTTTTTGCTTTCATATTTCTGAAATGATCGCAACTCATCACAATAAGACCTGCATGTGCCGTCCTCATGGATGCAACAGCATACCATAAGAGCAGGTTCTAAAAATCATTTGAACATCACAGACTGTCCCAGTCCAATTTAAATCAACACCAAAAACATGAGACTAAAATGGTCATTTACATGTCAAACTATGAAAAAAAGATTGGGAAAGATTACATTAACATTCTCAACTTGAAAAGAATGCATTAGAGAAGAGATGACCTATCCTAAATGACATAAACTGTCAAATGTATTTGATGTGTACTACGATTTGGTCTTAGTCCCAACCACAAACAAGAAAGAGGAAGGATTAGTGACCTTTACTGCCTGCCAGCTACCAGGGGCCTATACTGCCTGAACCACTGATACCATTCTAGGCTGTGAGCTTGCATCTGATATCACCAGTGAGCTTTTCAACACATATAACCTCCCTGCCTCCTAATTCAGACTGACACAAAATATATAGGGCTGTAAACAAGTCTTCAGTGATTCGCTTGAAAAAATGTACGATGCAAAGGCTGGGCTAATAATTCTTATGGTTATATGTTCAATGCTGTTAGGATTACAAAACGTAATTTCCAGTAAAGACCAGCGTTGAAGCAGAAAGGTCACAGGAGCTGCTCAAAAAGAAGGAAGCATTTCACACAGAAGTAACTTAAAACCGATCATGAGTTTAGCTGTACTCCATTGTCTGATGTTTGGCCTTTTTCAAATGATCAGGACACTTCCTGTTATTTTCAGCTCCCAAGTAAATGGAGGACCTTCAAATGCCACAACTGCACCGTATAATGTAGAGCTTAACCTGAATTCTAATCTGAGTGTTGATGGCACTCATTGACCACATCCACCCACGCACGCGCACACACACACACACACACACAGACGCACACACACACACACTGTTAGTAGCCACAGTTAAACACAGTTAAATTCCATAGCTGCCCTCTCTATCAGGCACATGACTGGTCAGTCATTAACTCATTTCCTAGAAATCCGTACAGGAACTGACCTGTCCAGCAGAGGTGTGGACTCGAGTCACATGACTTGGACTCGAGTCAGACTCGAGTCATGAATTTGATGACTTTAGACTCGACTTGACAAACTGTAAAGAGACTTGCAACTCGACTTGGACTTCAACATCAATGACTCGTGACTTCACTTGGACTTGAGCCGTTTGACTTGATAAGAATTGCTCTTTTCCCCAAAACACAAAGATTCAAAAGTATGTTATTAAGGAGCGCTCTGTATCTTTTATCGTGTGTGTGCAGCGCCGCCGCTCCCAAAACGCCCACTACGCGCTGTGCGTTGGGCACCAAGTCCTGAGGGGGCACCAAAAAAAAAGCAACTGAAAAATCATCATAGTTATAATAATTATGAGGCCGAGCGTTTGGTTGTATCATAAGTCCGGCTTCAGCCGACAAAGGACACGAGAGCAGGTCATGCGCTCGGGACAGCACACCCGTTTATTCTCCGTTCATTTTACGACTTCACTCATCACAGCACCCACTTCCTTTAAAACCCCCTTTCCAAATAAGAGTCACTACCAACAACCCACTTAAAACCGGAAATACAAATCAACCCTCAACAATAACGTCATTAAATAAATTAGCTTACAATTATAATGCTGATATTATTTCAGTATAGAAATATTAGGTACCTTTTAGACATGTATATCACAAAAAAGGCAGAACAAGAGATATATTAAATTGCTCAAAAAAAGTTAAAGAAGATTGACTATTCTTGTTTGTACTTATTGATGATTATTTAACGTAATCATAGAGGAGTTATGCTTAGGGCACTTGGTGGAATCATACTACGTCCCCATCGTGCACAAATGACTGACAGACTTTTGGCCAATGTGGTCTTTTGCAAATGCAATGCAGCATAGGGCCCTGACATATAAAAAGCACAACCCTGTTCATTGTTATGTTCAAGTATTTGTTATGTTTCTCACATGTACACACACACACACAGACAATATGACGTGAGATAAACACAGGACAGGACAATGTTGTTAGCACTTTTGTACAAATAATTACAGTTGCACTTGTTTTTTCAAATGTGTTCATTCTGTAGGAGTGGTTTAAAATGAAGAATATTCTTGCAAAATATGAGTTAAATGTTAAAAATGACTGGTTAATAGTGCAATAGGGAAGTGCAATGTTGGCACAATTCTTTTTCTGTAATTTCAATTGCACTTGTTTTAATAAATAAATACAGATTTTAAAAGCATACATGATCTGTGTAAATATATTATTACTCAGTGATCAAAAGGACTCGAAAAGACTCGAAAGTCAAACTGCAGGACTTGGACTTGACTTGAGACTTGTCAGTCTTGACTTTGGACTTGACTCGGGACTTGCCTGTCTTGACTTGGGACTTGACTCGGGACTTGAGGGCAAAGACTTGAGACTTACTTGGGACTTGCAAAAAAATGACTTGGTCCCACCTCTGCTGTCCAGCAACTCCATGGTATACAACAATATGTAAATTGATTATAGCATATTTAATTATCATAATTACAAAGATTACCTGAAACAATAATATATATAGTTAATAGAGGACATAGATGGATGGACGAATGGATGGACATTAATGATACGGAATCTGAATATACTCATAGAGAAACTACACTTACTGGAGCTAAACTATTGTAGGGCATCCAGAGTTGGAGTGCATGAAGTAAAAGCAGAGTGAGATAATTGCTTTAACTAAAGTAAGGTAATGCATGTGGCAAGGAACCCGGGAGGATGAACAGGACGGAAGCAGCTGCTAAAGGAGGGTTCTGTGTACTGTTAGATCGTACGCACACACACACACACGCACACACACACACACACACACACACACACACACACACACACACACACACGCATATTGATGCGGACCTCCTACAGTAGGGGAATCGAAACCTAACTGAAACTCTGACCTGCATTAGAAAAGTCTCCATTTTTCCGCAGCAGACTTCAACAAACCTGCGCAGCTCAGATTCGGAAAATGGCTTTCAACCAGCAACCTTTCTGTAACCCAGTAAGTGATCCAGACGTTTTGAAATGCATTCCTCTTAAATACAATGATAAGACAATGTGATTACCGTTCGACGGAGAAGGCGCTAGTAACAGTCAAGCCGAGCTCGGTTGGGAATTTTGAAAATTTTTGGTTTCCCTCCCAAAACAGGAAAGAAACCGAGAAGCAAATGGTTTGTGAGTCAGTAAAATGTGTGGTTAGGTTCGGCTTATTCGTTTCAGGACACGAATAGTTACACGAGCAGAAGAAGTGAATTGCAAAGAGATTCGGGAAACAACACTGAGGGAGACTAGACTGAAGGAACAGGGTTTATGTTTATGGAGACTGCTGCTCTGGCTTCTGGCTCAGTGCTGAAGCCCTGTTGAACTGTGCACTCTCTAATGTGAGCAGTGGTCATGTGCTCAAACTATAATGTCAATTATTATTGACGTTTTTGATTTCCACTCAGCACATTTATAAGTAAAATGAAATTTAAGATCATATATTCATTTTGAAAGACATAATAAGGTCAAATCCGTTTCATCGTGGCACTTATAGCATGCTCCTATTAAATATTATCTTTAAAAACATACTTTATAGGTGACAAATAAGTCTCGCCTCACTCTTGTTCATGGGGACACCCACTGTCTGTATGTGACGTTTTGAGTGAATTTTTAGAACAAAAATGTGGATAATATTTGAAAGTGAAAGTAGACTCAATATTCAAAACTTGCTCCGATTGATTATTTATAAATAAATACAAAATCCCTAATATGTGACATAGATATTTAACTTCACTTTCTGGATGTCAAGTTTAAAGTCATTGTACTTCAGAAATATGTTATACATACTGCTGTTGGTGAAACTGTGTAGGGGGCGCTATCGAGCAATGTTGCCACGACCATATGCAAGACCCATATAGGAAGTAAACGTTTGCCATTTCAGATGTGTGAGATGAGTTTTGGGACTTTTCGAGCATGTCTAGCCCCCCGAAAATGTGAGAAATTGTAAAAACTATATCACCCTAAACCAAACAACATTCATAACCTATTATCTACCACGTCTTCTGACCAAATTACAGCTGGATGTGGTCCACCTGAGCCATACATTTCTTGTTTCCAGTAAAATAACAAATAACGAATAACAGTATTTAACTTGCTATAAAGAATCAAACTACATTTTATGGCCTCAACTGTCCATGGCTGAATATGGTACGATGCTGCTTGGGCTTACAGCAAGTTTGTGTGCGTTTTAGAGTTAAATGTCCTAAAACAGGTGTCAAATATCGTTGTCATTTACAATAGGATTATATAGAATGATATCCAGGGTCCATGCATCATCAGCACACGACTTTCTGTAGGCAGCAGAAATTGGCCAATAAAAACCTTGTCTAGGAGCAAGCTCACCTGATGCCTGAATCGAGGATCAGGTTGTTAAATTGACAAAGTGTATTTGAACACATCCTAAATGCACTTGCTTCATGCGCAGTTCATGTTTGCAGTTATAATGAATAGCAGCTATTTACATGTTGCATCCTGTTCTTTCTAGAGTATCCCCTTTACTGGATTAATCCATGGGGGTCTGCAGGAGGGGAAGATGATCACCATCAGTGGACAAGTCCTGCCTGGATCTGGCAGGTCAGCCTGCTCTTTTTTTCATTTCAGCTTAACTATAAATAAGTATTATTGTCAAATAATAATAATGTCCTCTCTTTATTTATTTTTCCAAAAAATTATACGTGTGTGTTTGTAAATTAGATGCAGCTTGTAATCCCAAGAAGGGAGGAGCCATATGCATTGGAATGAAACAGAAATAGAAATATATGTCTATATGCCTATGTGTTTATTCATATTATTTTGGTTTTCTGATCTTACCAAGAGGCTCTTGCAGTGACTAGCACAGTTGGCTAAAAGCAAGCAGGTTCTTGGTTCGAATCCCAGTTCAGCCATGTTTGCATGTTCTCTCTGGGCACTCTAGCTTCCTCCCACAACCCTAACCCATATAGATTGTCTCTGTTTGTCTGCCCGCCTCTCACCCTATGTCAGCTGGGATTAGATCCAGGGACCCTTACAGGATAAATTGTGTAGTTAATGGATGGAATAAATGGATCATTTATTAAGTTCACTAAATTGCTAAAGAGTGAAATCAACCTCAGACTTTTGTGTTGACACTATGTAGTTCATATAACAGCTCAGCTCATCATAACATTGATCGATAGCATCATTTGTATTCAAAACTCCCCAATGAGCCTGACGATTATTTGCTACCATTCATTTATATTATGGAATATTTTAGTTTATGTTTTTATATAATTTTCTGTAGCTTCAATTTTCTGTAGCTTCAATTTCACTCCAGATTTCTCAAGGAAGAAAAAAGCTGCATTATGGAACGTCTCATTAATGATGTCAGGCTCTTACACACCATTAAATGACTTTTCACATGACTAAATGATTGACCTCTCTTTTTCTTTAGGTTCCATGTGAATTTACAGTGTGGCTCCAGCCCCGGAGCGGACATTGCCCTCCATTTTAACCCCCGGTACGATGGTGACTCCTGTGTGGTAAGCAACACTCTCCAACATGGCAGCTGGGGCGTTGAAGAGAGGAAGAGCAACTCCATTCTCCCTGCTGGCACTGCCTTCAGCCTGCTCATCGCAGTCGGCCGTGATTCCTACCAGGTCTGTCGAGACAAAATTGTTAACTGTCCGAAAATGATCTACTCCGTTTTGTCGGAGTATTGTTCCACAAATGTTACCAATTCTAGAAATGTAATTGGGGTTGCTACATTTTATTCAAACCCTCATGTCTTTCGAGCGATATCTGTGTGTCTTTGTGAGAGCACAGAAGATCAATTCGACTTTTATTTTCTTTGCCTGTACAAAAAAATATATTTGGTACAGAAGTTATTGTCATCCATCCTTTATCTGATGCATTGATACTTGTGAGGGTCGTTGGGAGAGCTGGAGCCAATCAGACATAACCCTGGACTAGGTTTGCAAATTTCTGGGAATATTCAAAGTTGGAAACTTTCCATGGGAATTAACGGGAATATACAGGAATTAGCGGGAATTGTGTGGGTAATTTATACTAACTGTATTCACCGTGTCATATACAGACATACATTTTAACATTTTGTTTTGTCATAGGCTGATTTGAGCCCTGAGGAAACTTTTGGCACTTGACTATATGCTTCTGCATCTTTATGTTATTCTTAACATAGGTCTTTGCACAGTATTTGCAAATGTACACAGGCTTTCCTTCTACATTGGCTGGGGTGAAATGTCTCCACACATGAGGTAGTGCATTGTTCTGTAGAATAAGATGAGAAAAAAGATTGTAAAAAAACACTAATGCAATGCTAGAGATATAAATAGTTGGCCAACCAATTGGAATCATGTTTAAATTTGTTTACAATTGATGGATAAATGAATAGAAATAGGCTAGATGAACAGATTAACAATCATCAACCAGCATGTTCATATATTTCCCCCAGTAATATCATCGAAACTTACCAGACTAGTCCTGCACACTACAGCAGGCCTCAATAGCCCTGCTGTAGTGTGCAGGATGCTGGGAATTATCTGCGCATGTGATGGAGAAATGCACGGTGGAGGGTAGGGCTGCTCGATTATGGAAAAAATCTTAAGCACGATTATTTTGAACAATATCAAAATCACGATTATTCAAACGATTATTAATATGTGCCCTTATTCTGAAGTCTATGCTTTATTTTTTTAATCACTTCCAGTTCAGGTAAACACCGATGACGGCTGCTTGTCTTATTCCTCCGTGAAGCCAGGATATCGGTGCCCGGTTATTCAAACCCTTAATGATTGCAACCCTAACACTCTATGACCGACGGACCGGTGCGGAGAAATGCGGGTGCCGGTCACAATACACACAACTCTCCTCCTTCACTTTACTGCTGCTTGAGAGTGAGAGCCAGTCAGCTGGGCTGCTGAATGCTTTGGGGGAAGGATTGAATTGCGCATGCTCGTCTCTTTCGAAAAAATGGCAAATAATCGTTTCAACTCGATTATAGTAGTTTGGAGATCGTTTGATCCCATAATCGTAATCACAATTAAAATTCGATCAATCGAGCAGCCCTAGTGGAGGGTTGAAATTCAAGATGCAGCGTGTGCTGCAATCCATACATCGTTAAAATAGAGTTTTTATGATGTTTTTATTGCTCAGCTTTTAGTTTGCGTTTTTTTCAAAATTCCCAAAAGGCTTAAATTCCCATGGAAAGTTTCCGAAAATTTACCGGAAATTGTTCGCCCCTTTGCAACCCTACCCTGGACAGATCGCCAGCGTATGACTGGGCCAACAAACAACCATTCAGTGTCACATTCACACATATACGGTCAATTTAGAGTCCCTAACAGAAGATCCACGAAGAAATAAAATCCAAAGTCCGTTATTTTTTTCTACTATGTATGTAAATGAGAAAAAGTTGAATTTTAAATTTGTTATTTTACAGCTGACGATCAACGGCATGCACTTTAGTGACTACAAGCATCGTATTCCATTTTATCCAGTGGACACCATCTCAGTGGGCGGGAAAGTGACTATATCCTCCATCGCCTTCCAGAACACTGTGGTAAGGATGTTAGTAACATTAGGACACTGAGACAGACTCTGTGTTTCATGTACTATCAAGGAATAATGAATTGGATTTAAGTGATTTTCTTTTTTGTGTAGTTTCCCGGACAGGTGGCCTTTCCTGCTCAGGCTGCTTTCGTTTCATGTCCGGCATTTCCAGCTCAGCCTGGATTCCCATCATATCCGGCATTTCCAGCTCAGCCTGGATTCCCATCATATCCGGCATTTCCAGCTCAGCCTGGCTTCCCCTCGCAGCCAGCCTTTCCTCCTGCGATGCCTGTGAGTATCACACACGGTGCAGTTGGAGTTTCACAGACATTTAGGACACCCGCAACACATGTATATGTATCACTTACTTCCAGCTCTACGTACAGAAGCTACTATATGTAGAACTTCTATTTACTTGTGTTCCACTACATTGTGATTAAAAATGAATGAATAATTATTTCTGATTCCATCTCTTTACAGGCGGTTCCATACAGGAGCTCCATCAAATTCAAACCCGGCAAGTCCATCACCATCCAGGGGACCCCTCACCCCGGAGCCACTAGGTTCGACTCCATTATCAGCTGTATCACTTTTAAACCAAAAACTTTAACACCCACAGTTGTTGAGAATATGAATAACAGAATTAAACCCTGGAAAATAAGCACAATGTAAAGCAGACTAATATCTAATAAATAAAGATATTTTAACTGATTTAAATGTTTTTTGCTTCAAACTAGTTCGATCATACATTGAGCCTCAGGCTTAAGATGATCATCAGTACTAAACAACTCAAATCATCAAAGTATTCATGGTTCAGGGAGTACAGTGTTAATGTTGATGTTTTTATCTGTGTTTAAAAGCATGCACCACATTAGAATACTTCTTAGTCATTGACTTAGAATAAGCCAATGACTGTGTAATCCCAGAAGTCATTCTATTACTTTCAGTGAACAACAGGGAAGTATTTATATATATATATAAAAAGAGAGAGGAAATGAATTAATCATTGAGCTGTTGCAGAAGAATCTAGATCTGTTATGAAGAAATATTTATCCCATTAATAAAAAAATCTTTGTGTGTTGATCAGTTTTGATATTGTACCACAAAGAAATCAACATATGTTCACTGAGAAGAAGCCAAAATATTTTAAATTCATTGTGAAACCGCCGCAGGTCAGAGACATCATCTGAGTCGGCTGCCCCTCGTCTGTGGCCCAGGACACATTTGCTTTTACACAGCTATGAGAATTTGGCCACAGACCACCTTCCAATGTGATCTGAGTGATCGGATCTCAAGAAGCATTGAGAACACATTTGGTTGCTTTCAGACCTGAGCTTAGAGCTGACCACTTGTGATCTGATCACTCAGGACAGGTGATAACGTCTCTATGTTGGTGCCACCTGATGGTAGTATAGGTTACCTTTCGATGACTTTGACATCAATCACATCAGGTTACAATACAATGTATACAGCTTTATTAATCCAGAAGGCATTTTGATTTAGGACAAGTGAAAGACGGTGCAGACATGCACTGACAAAATGAAATAGTCCACATTGCAGTTAGGCATTCAGGAGCGAGTGTGTTTTAATTCATGTGCCAAGCTACAGATGTCTTGTTCACCAGGCAGTTGGCGTCTATAGGGAGCATCAAGAGCAATAATGTCTCATGTTGGCCCTTCCTCTGTGTATCCTCTCAGGTTCCATGTGAATCTCCACTATAACTTTGGCATAGCTCTGCACTACAACCCACGTTTCAATGACAACGTTGTGGTTCGAAACACCAGGCAGGGGGAGAACTGGGGCGCTGAGGAGCGTGGTGGAGGGATGCCCTTCCAACGGGGAAAGCCTTTCACGGTAAGGCTGATCACTCTGACCAGGTGGAGATACAGTGTCCCCGATAATAGGCCCACATCTTCTTCCATATCACCTTGTTGTATTTCTAACACTGAACCTGGTCTGCTTCTTCTTCTCTACAAAACATTGTGCATAGACCCTTTTTTCACATGCGTTTGCAAAATACCTTTTTTGTCTTTCAGTTGACCATCTGCTGTGAGAATGAGTGCTTCAGGATCCTGGTCAACGGGGTCCAGGCACACACCTACAGCCACCATTTGCCTGCGTTCAAAATTTCCTCTCTGGAGGTCGACGGGGACATCAGTCTGACCTCTGTGACGGTGTAGATCTCTGGCTGGCATCTCATCATCTACCACCACAAAACCACAAGTTATTGCATTTATCACTGAATGTATTGCATAATGGCATTTATACCCTCTGCATTTTTATAATATAAATAACCATACACTGAATATTTCCTCAACATCAAGTGGAAAAAGACTAAAAGCAGTTCACCAACAGTTTGAGTCACACTGGGATCACTAGTCTGGGGTTTGTCCATTGTCTTACTCTGCGATGTAAGTGTGCTGTCACCGAAGCAGGAAGTGAGAAAAAGTCTCTGCACCAAAAGCAGCAACATTGTAACACACAAAAAATCCCCCAGTTGTTCAATCGTTTACTGGAATCAGGCTGAATGCAGCTAAGGAAGTTGGCCTGTGACCGTAAATGTGAAGGATAAAGAAAAATATTAACCCACTGTTGTGTCTTTACTGTTTAGTCATTCATGCTTTGTGAAACTAAAAGAATTAAAGTTAAATATAAAAGCAGGTGTTATGTTGTGATAATTTGTCTTTCCTCCTGTAACATGATAAAAGGTAAATCAACGACTAGTTAAGTCCATTTTTAAAAGGATATAGAAACAATCAATATTTTACAACACTATAAGAAATATGTATATATCTGTCTGTCGACTTATGAAGCCTGCAAATGTACCTCAATTGAAGGAAAGCAGTTTACTTTTCAATATGAGATACATTCTCCCTAAAGAGGTTAAAGTTTAACAAGTTCCTTTGCTATTGACTAAGTTTATCAGCAAACCAGAAAGTAATAGCTGCCTCAAAACTGCACCATTTGCTTTTTAGAGTAGAATTAAGATAAGTAAGGCACCTCAATTTCTACACCTTGAAGATGAAGATTTGTAACTGGGATGCTGAACGCTTCTCTGGAGCACTGATGAATAAACAGTAGTTTTCAACGCCACGTAGAGGTACAGTTACAACAAGACTTTACAGTAAAAACAACATCTAAATACAGCAATAACGTTTTCTGTAAAATGTACATACTACGATTTTATGGCAAAAGAAAATCCTGTTCTAAATATATCCATCTAAAATATACACTGTAAAAGTATTCTTCACTACCTGTTAGGATTATTGCTCTCTGAAAAAAAGAAGCTTCTATATGTCAGTAACTGCCTTGCCTTGTTTTAGATGTTTGACCACAAATGTGAATAATGTTACCCAGTTCACACAGATTAAGCATTTAAAATTGTAATTGTAAAATAGTAAAACAAAGCTAGATATACCGTTAGTCTAACTGTTCTAAAATAAAACCTTTTTTTAAATTAAACAAAAGCATATCTCACCTTTCCAAGGATTTATTAATCTCAAAAAAGTGCAAAAACATTTAATTTCTCCACATACATATTAGTTTACGTCCATTACAAACATCAGAACTCTGTTCATGCTCTCTGCATGTGACAGATTAGTTTTTCATTTTATTAACTGTTTTATATATATAAAATATTACACAGTATAAAAAAGTAAAATGTATAAAAAATGTGTAAAGAGTACAAAAATTATTTGTACAATGTATATAGAAAACAACCAATAAATAAATAATCCTCAATTTTCGGACAGCAGCAGCATATGAGGCATGAGAGGAATTTTCGAATTCGTCTGAGGCCTTGTCAGAACTCCAGGAGTTTTCCTCACTGGTGTCATTGAAAGGTGGCGAGCAGGTGGTGTCTGTAGACACTATTGTCAGTTCAGAGGCTGTGGCTGCAGCGGTGATCTGTCAATCAATTTGCCTGAATAATAATAATAATAATCCTTACAATTTCAATAGGGCCTCACGTCTGTCAGTGTCTGTCAGTGCCTGTCGGTGCTCGGCCCTAAAAACAACATTCTAATGTCCATTGACAGCCAGACAAAGACTGGGCCATTTATAAATTGCAGTTTATTACTGAATACAAACATAAGTAATTCATATGAATACAATTTAAAGAAAAGAGATGACTAAACGGAATTCAAGGTAAACGGATTTTATGCTAGAAATCTTCTATGTAGTCAGAGATAACTAAGACAAAAAACAGCTAATTTGGTATGGTTAGTCGGTCCTATTATCATGAATAACCAATATGTATGTGTTGTCTATGTTTATATATGAACCTACCTCTTCATGTCAGATTTGTATTGTATTTTCTTGTTGAATATTTTTTCTTATGAAAAAAGGCTGCCAATAGAATCTGACTGTACCAGCACACACACACACACACACACACACACACAGGCACACGCACACCTGTCTCTCTATAGTTGTCAGGGTAACTTGACATAATGCATTCCCTAGCCCCTTACACTAACCTCAACCATCACAACTAACCCTAACTCTTACCCTGACCTAATTCTAATCCTAACTCTAAAACGTCTCAACCCTCAAAAAAACTATTTACTTTGTGAGGACCAGCCAAAATGTCATCACAATCATGGTATTGAACCACAATTGGCCCTCCTAACTATAGATAAGACATCCGCACACACACACAGTTGCCCCCAGGTCACCCTCACAGCGGTGACGCGGCGGGCAGGCTGTACCTCCGCGGTGTGTCCAGCAGGGGTCGCCGGTTGAGCGGCCTCGGCTGCAGGACGTGGAGCAGCAGCTCTGATCCAGTCTGCGGCTTCTGTTCCCAGAGCTGCGCCCATTAACCAGCGGTGCTCCATTTGCTGTCCCGCAGAACAGTGAGTGTTGTCCTCCTGCTGTAGAGCCACAGGACACGTTCTGTCTGGAGAGAGGAGGCCTGGGACAGACGGGACACACGGGCTGGTTTTTCTCTGGATACCTGACGCCTTCCAGGGTTTGTTCCACCAAAAACAATGAGGGCAAGGCACTGAGGCTGTGACTGGAGCCAATTAGGCTAGTTAGCTAGCTGCACTGCTGCTCACTGGGAAGTTCCACAGTAAACCTCTCGGCTGACGCCGGCGTGTGCTTGTGGAGCTTGTTTCTTCCACTAGCAGCGGGATAAAAAGGTAAATATTAGTTCTGAGCGGTAGGTCGCCTCTCCCCCACACACAGCAAACAGTAGCTCGGCTAGCTAAGGTAGCCGACCAGCTACACCCTCCAGCCCTGTCATGCTTTTTGTCCCCTGACTTGAGGCTGAATGTGGGGCTGCTGCGTCTGGACCGGTGCTGCCAGGTGTTAGTGTCGGTTTAACCGGTGAGGAGCTCCCAGGAGCTTCCAGGAGCTTCAAAGAGCTTCCAGGAGCTTCCAGGAGCTGCGTGGAGGCTGATACAACGTGTCCTCGCTGGGGTTGTGGGCAGAGAGGGGGCTCGTGTTGACACAAAGCTGTGCTGTCACCACGGCCCTGCAGACTGGAGCTGGGCTTCTAGGAAACTTCATGATGTTTCCACTTGTTTTGTACACTCTCCGCCGGCCAGCACCTGATTTCTGTAAACCTACATGGATGACTGAGTCAACACAGTCGTTTTGTTTCATCTACCGAATCAGAATCAGGTTTATTTGCCATGTGTGTGTACTCTTACTAGGTGTACTTACACATATATACATACGATTAACCATAGGCGACAAGGCACTAGCAACACACACACAACTCCTATGCACAAATAGAGTGAAACTGTACAAGACAGTTGTGCAATGGAGAACAAGATGTGTAAGGGTGGAGAAAAACCTTTACTTACTCTGCGGATATGATGGAATTGGGACCAGAGGGCAATAGTGCAGTGGTGCAATGATGCTCAAACAACGTTTTTCACTCTGTTCTCATGATTTGTGTTGATGTTGTTGTTTTATAAAGTCGAGCACCTTTCTTTTCTGTGTCTGTTCGAGTGAGCAGCTCAGACTCACAACAGGCACAAATTAAACACTCATTACAGCTGAATGACATGGCTGGGAGCACAGCGTGTTCCTCATGGGAGAGAAACATGGCCAGTGTGTCCGATGGTTTTATTAAAGTAACAAACTGTTGCTTGTCAGGGTTTCAAGATCCAAACAACTAAGAACAAGGAAAACAAGAATTCAGACTTTAGAAAATATCTGACTGTTCCAGCTGAGTAATTAATAAGTGATTAAAATGTTAATGTTATTAAATAAACCATGTCATTCCCAGTGCCAAAGTGTCCTTGGGCAAGATACTGACCCTAATGGCTGTACTGGTAGTGTATGAGTGATCGAGACAGTGCCGCACATAGATGCACTGTATGTATGTGTGTGAATGTCAAAACCTAACTGTAAAGTGCTTTGAGTGGTCATCATAACTAGTTTGACCCAGTTTTCTCTCCTTGTCTCTTTCCCCAGGGGATTTGTCCCTGTTGGTCACAACCAAACCACCTGCCTGGTGAATTGGACCTCCATCTCTGTAGGAAATAGAGCCACGCTAGACGGAAACGCAGTGTTTGATTTTTCACCATGTTTAATCTAATGAAAAAGGATAAGGAGAGGGAAGGGAGTAGGAAGGAGAAGAAAGATAAAAAGGAGAGGATGTCTCCAGCAGAGCTGCGCAGCCTGGAAGAGATGAGCATGAGGCGGGGTTTCTTCAACCTGAAGAGAGAGGCTAAGCGTGAGTCCAAGAACAAACTGGAGATCTCCAACCCCATTCCCATCAAAGTGGCCAGCAGCCATGAGCTCACCCTCACTGACATTGAATCGGACGGCCTGAGTAACCGAAGCAGCATGGTTCTGGATGACCAGCTCAGCGCGGCCAGCTCCACTGATGACTTGAAGGGTGAGGGTGGAGGACAGGACGGACACCGCGGCTCAGTACACGAGCGTGTCGCACACTTCGGTTCACTTGCCAGGCAGAACTCCTCGCAGGTGGGTCAAATGATGAAGCGCTTCTCCTTTTCCCAGAGGAGCAAAGAGGAGAGCCCTTCAGAGAGCTCCACCCCTTCGGGTCAGAACTCTGCTGCCCCATCTCCGCATGTGGAGAGCAAAGTTTTCAGCATGCTCCGAAAGCACAGCCTCAAGCAGCAGCCTGAAGCACCAGTCACTAAAAAAGTGAGCATCCCTGAGGTGGTCGACAAGACGTTCCCTGCACAGCTGCAGCTGCCGGCTGTGGTCGCACCCAGTGCGCCAGAAACACGTGAGCTGGAGCTCCAACGCCGCAACACGGGCGACTTTGGATTTTCTCTGCGTCGCACTACTATGCTGGACCGCAGCCTTGATGGAGGAGTGTACAGGCGTGTTGTCCATTTTGCTGAGCCTGGTGCCGGCACTAAGGATCTGGCTCTTGGCTTGGTGCCTGGGGACAGGCTGGTGGAGATAAATGGAAAGAACGTGGAGAGCAAGAGCCGGGACGAGATAGTGGAGATGATCCGTCAGTCCGGGGACACGGTGAGGCTGAAGGTGCAGCCAATCCTGGAGCTGAGTGAGCTGAGCCGCTGCTGGTTGAGGAACACCGAGGGGCTTCGCAGGGAGGCCAGACATGTAAGCATCTCGTCCACTTACTACAGTGTTACATGGTTTTCCCATCTCGGTTGTCAGGGTATTATCCTCAAGTGTTTTCTTGCATTTTTAAAGATCCCAATTTGAGACTTTCTTTCCTGACAGGCACATTGACTGCAGCAGATTAACTACAGTTTCCCCTATTCTCAGTGTTGTGGTCCTGCTCTACTGACGAGCTATTACTGGGGCATCATTTGTAAGCATTGGATCATGGTGTGGGAGGTGATGCTTGAGGGATGCCATGGTAATTTCAATGAGTTTGGAGTCTTGCCTTGACTCTTTGCATATGTTAACATATGTTAAAATGTTGCTTTTTTAAGACTAATCTTTTCTACTCTTTAAGTCTACAGTTTTTTACTACTGATTTACACTGTTTTCTCTATCTCTAATATACCTAATATGTCTGATCATGATGTGGGAGTTCATGGTGCCTGCTGGTATAAGAGTGAGATTTTGGAGCTTATTTTAGGACACTGATACAGAGCTCAGTATCCTATTCTTCTATTTTTTGCAGTGATCAACAATAGTGCACTGCTGTGAATCACCCACACACATTTTCTTTTACACTAAAAAGCCCTGTCTCTTTCAAACAGTGTTCATTTTCTGCTTCAGTTTCCATTGTACTTTGTTGTATTTTCTTTTGAACCAACGTTTTTTAATTATTTTTTCCATTGTGTTTTGTTTCATGTGGAAATTGAAAGAATTTACATATTAATTTCTGTGCACTTACAATATTTGGGTTTATCCAGTGTTTTTTTTTATCAGCTAATGGTTTACAGTGGAGTTGGCTTTTAGGCTTGATAAAAATGGATATAGATACAGGAAGTAGCATCATTGTTACCTCACAGCAGGAAAGTCCTAGGTTCTGGCCTCTGCCGGGGAATCTCTAAGTGGATTTCCTGCTCCAGTATAAGAAAGTAAGGTTATGCAGGTGATCCGGTGGTAAGATATTTTCAGTATGTACAAGCCTCTGTCTGTAGGATATGAGTGGGATGAGATGATGAATGGATGTATTCATGGATTATGTATAATCCAGCAACTTCTATCCATAAAGCATGTTTAGCAAACATCATGTGGATAAGATATCATACTTGTATTGTTAATTTTACATTTAACGTCTAAGTGTTTTGGCTCAACACAAATTATGTTTAACATCTGGCAGACAAATAAAGTAGAGAACTGATTTGCATCTAGCAGGTGCAGCAGGAGAGCATTTACATTTGCGCAGCATTTACTGTATCAGCACAACAAACAGCTGCTTTCATTCTGTCAAGTTGCTATTATTTTATGAGCTACTGTGGATTAAAAGCTAACATTCCTTAATGGACATATCACTTGATTCTCTGGTGATTCTCTGGTAGGCCTTTACTGTGAAGTATTCTCTCTATAGTTAATAAATAAAGTTTATTAATCTTGTTCTCATATCACTCAATGACTATCTCTTTTGGTTTGAGACGTCACTGAATTTGTTTTTACACAAAGCAGAGTAATTTAGTATGGAGGACCATACATGACATAAGTAAAAATAAATAAATAAATAAATGTATAAATAAATACAGAAATAAATAAATAAATGAATAAATAAAAATGGAAATAAATAAATAAATACAGAAATAAATAAATAAATATGTTAATACCAAAAGAAATGTCAAAAGAAATGTCTTAAATATATTTTAACATTTATTTTTTCCCTGATACATTTCCTTTGCATTTGCAGTGTCCTTATGCTAATGAGAAAGGCGGGCCTAGCCGCAGTCTCATGCAGGATTGGTCACAGGAGTGTAATGATCCAGCCCTACTACTTCTGCCTTTCAATGCTGGTGTCCAGTAGCTGTTTGCAGCGTTGAGCCAGTTCACACTTAAAATGAACTAGTTCAAGTTCAGAGGGTTAGTTAAGGTTATTTTTTATTGGGATGATTTAGCTGTCAGTAGTCCTGACTGTGAGCGTCACGTCTCGTGTTGTACTGAGCACAAGGAGCGAGCCGAGAGGAGGAGGAGGAAACAGAAACTCCAGCTCGGTACAAACCACCTGCCGCCTCTGCTCTGAACATGAAGCCGCTGATCTCTGAGCAGATGTGACCAGAGAAGCTCTGTGTTTTCACTGTTTCCACTGTTCCAGAGTCACTAACTGCCTGCTTCACGGTGAAGAGCTCAATCTCAGTCACTGCCCGTGTCTCTGAGCGAGTGTGTGGCGGAGCGCAGGGGCTGTGTGTGTGTAGCTCAGTTGACCAATCCTGCTCGAGACTGAGGTTAGGCCCGCCTTTCTCATTAGCATAAGGACACTGAAATGTGGAAATAAATAAATGTGGAAATAAATAAAAGTTGCAATAAAAGTGGAAATAAATAAATAAATGTGGAAATAAGTTTAAGACATTGATTTATTTAATTCTGCATTTATTTCCATATTTATTTATTTATTTCCACATTTATTCCAACTTTTATTTTTCGATTTCAGTGTCCTTATGCTAATGAGAAAGGCGGGCCTAACCTCAGTCTCCAGCAGGATTGGTCAACTGAGCTACACACACACAGCCCCTGCGCTCCGTCACACACTCGCTCAGAGACACGGGCAGTGACTGAGATTGAGCTCTTCACCGTGAAGCAGGCAGTTAGTGACTCTGTGGAACAGTGGAAACAGTGGAAACACAGAGCTTCTCTGGTCACATCTGCTCAGAGATCAGCGGCTTCATGTTCAGAGCAGAGGCGGCAGGTGGTTTGTACCGAGCTGGAGTTTCTGTTTCCTCCTCCTCTCGGCTCGATCATTGTGCTCAGTAGAACACGAGACGTAACGCTCACAGTCAGGACTACTGACAGCTAAATCATCCCAATAAAAAATAACCTTAACTAACCCTCTGAACTTGAACTAGTTCATTTTAAGTCTGAACTGGCTCAACGCTGCAAACAGCTACTGGACACCAGCATTGAGAGGCAGAAGTAGTAGGGCTGGATCATTACACTCCTGTGACCAATCCTGCATGAGACTGCGGTTAGGCCCGCCTTTCTCATTAGCATAAGGACACTGCAAATGCAAAGGAAATGTATCAGGGAAAAAATAAATGTTAAAATATATTTAAGACATTTCTTTTGACATTTCTTTTGGTATTAACATATTTATTTATTTATTTCTGTATTTATTTATTTATTTCCATTTTTATTTATTCATTTATTTATTTATTTCTGTATTTATTTATACATTTATTTATTTATTTATTTTTACTTATGTCATGTATGGTCCTCCATAATTTAGAATGTCAGTTAGATCTGTGTTACGTTTGTAGATGTCCTGCATTAAGAGTAGCTTAGTGTCCTCCAGTAGGCTCAATGTCTTGATCATGGCCTGTTTGGCAGCGTCAGAGGGCTTTCTTTGTGTCCTCCATTGGCTTTGGTTCAAGGGTCCTTGTGACACAGTCGGACTGAGAGGAGCTCTAACCCCTCCTCCTCCGTTTCCACCACAATTGAATTCATCTGCTCTGGGAGGCAGGGAGTGACTACGTAGCCCATGTTGTCCTTTTCCTGACGTGAGACAGAAGCAGCAAACGGCTTTAGACGCTCATGCTCCACAGTGGCTGTTTGTTGGAAAACTCCCACTCTACTTGTCTCATGTGACAAGCTGCTCTTCTGATTTCCATTGAGGGAAGAGGAAGTGCACACCAGACCATTGTTTATATGTATGGGACACAAGCAAACAAGCTTGCATTTAGGCATTACATTTACTTTCCTGGAGACTAATGCTGTTTATCAAATCAGACAGTCTGTGAGTACACACACACGATATACTCACTGGCGTAGTGCGTGGATTTCCACAGGATGCTTTTTCTCAAATGAACGTGCATTCAGTAGAAATCTAAATTTTATTTTTAATTATGCCATCAATGCAGAGCAAGGAGGACACATAATTTGTACTGATGGTGACTTATTCTCACATTGTTTGAAAAAACGCTAGTGGTCCCTCCCCTCCGCTGCGTAGTCACGATGGTGAAATTCAATTATCCATAACTTCTGCTTACTTACTTAACTTCCTACCCCCTAAAATGGAATCATTTGCATTATGGGAATGTCCATTTTGTCCCCACAAGGAAGGTCAGCCCACATAATGTGTGCGAACAGATTTACGGTTCACTCGTGTGTAATACCTTGACCACACGCACACAACTCCCATACTTAAACATCATGGGCCTATCTCTGCACTAGATTTGTGTGTGTGTTAAACAGCAGGCCTGTCTGTGTCTGTTTGTCCACTCTAACAGATGTCACCAGCTTGACTGCTGGTTCAAATAAAGGCGAGCCTACAGAAAGGCCATTATTCAGTCCTGACAAAAGGTTTAAACAGGACACCCTTTCTGCCAAGTCCCATAACTTCCAACACAAGCTTCTCTACATTCTCTGCAAATTACATGTTACCCAAATGTTGCTTAAAAATTTCAGTATCGACAAACATCGGTTATCATGTGCTACTTGATCTAGATTCAATGAGACATTTTCCGTAAAGGCTATCAGCCTGATGGATGAATCATTCTGTTGAGAGTTATTGCTGTGACATTCAAAATTATGATTTATGAAGTAGCTCATTCCAATCATGGGGTACAGCTAATTATTTTTATGATGCAATAATGAGCTGATCATTTTCTTGATTATTAAATATTAGATTGTTCAAGAAAATACCAAAAATGCCCATCACTATTTCTCAGAGCTAAAACCCATATCAAAGCTCTTCTTTGTGAGGATGGTGTCATTGTACCCCACGCGTTTTTAATAAAACAACATATATTGGAATTTTATTTGACAGAGCAGTTTTATGGCTGTTCCCAGCAAACTGAAGCAGTTGAAATGATTTAGCATTGTGTCAGGCCATCTGAAGCTGGTGCCTCGCGTCCTCCACACAAACAAGAACAACACATTAAGACTCAATCAAGATTTTGAAGCAGACAGACAGGATGCAGCCACTCTTGTAGTGATGACCAATACAGGGCAGGATGTTCTAAAAACAGCACAGTTGAGTAGTGTTAGGAAAGCAAGAGACATGTTCACCCTGTACAAACAAATAAGACAATCACTTGCTCATGTTGATTTAAGGCCAGTTCTGAAGTTAAGTCAACTCATTTCACTGATCTGGACAATTTCTTAACATTTAGTTTGTGTTGATTAATCTGAGTATTTACTGAGTGAACTGATAGGAGTACTTCAGTATGAGAAGAATCTAATACACATTGTGTCTCTTTAGAGTGATTATTACTGGTGTCCTTGTAAAAATGCATAATATATAGTGTCTTTTATTGATTACATAGACTGTGACAGCTTACCATAGTCAATCATGTAGATTTCTCAGTGTTTTGCACTGCTGCATCATCGTAGAACTGTTTTCAGTGTTATTCCAGTGCCTTGCTCTCTCTCTCTCTCACACTATTGACCAGTCAGTCTTAGATGGACTCACCATCAGAAATTCCACCGTATCTATCTATTGGTTAACCATAAAAAAACATCCGTAAAGTTTTAACCCACCTCTGCAGAAGTCATCAGAACAGTCTAAATGCTTAAGCTGTGCATGTCCAGCAGGCATTCATCTGATTTACAACAGTCCTCTATCCCTGCCACACGTTCACTGCCCAGTCACAAAAATCAACCATCTTCCTAGGCCGGCATGCTCCCCGAAATGGAAGAGTAGTATTGTCCCGAAAAGACCACAGTCAGAACATTTTTAATTTGTAAAGTTTCCTGCAGACTGGCTCCCACAACACATTAAACATCGTTAACCTCTTTTATCAACTACGCAAGCATTTGAAACAGTCAGAGAGAGCCTATGTGCAAGGAAAAGGACAAAGTCTATAACCCTGCACATTTGTGCAGCAACAGTATCTGAGTGCAGACCAATAGTATTGAGCAAACTTGCACGTGATCAGGGATGACCTGAGAAAGAGAGCAGGGTTTTTGAAGGAAAATCTGAACAGGAAATTAAGAAATGATGCTCTCAAAATGAAAGAACATGCAGTTGAATCAAAATAGGAAAGATACTCGTCTATCCACACCGGTGTACCTTCAATAGTACCTGGATAGAGTATAGAGTAATTATCGTTATTTTGACCAACTCAAGAGGCAATTTCATCTTTCTTCCTTTTTTGTTTAGACGTCCTCTACTTCCCATACAGAAACAATTTCCCCAGACATCTAACTATGTGTCTGTGTTTCAGTGGTATACCTGGATATTCAATGGAAGGCCCAGCTAGGTGGATGCAATGCTGAGGGTAGTGTGGACCAAATACATTCAAGCTCAGTAAACTTGTTGGACATGGAAATGGTGAATTTAGATGTAATAGGATGGGAATTCCATAATAAGTTGTATTATGTACTGTATGCATATCTGAAGCTCCTTGTGGGCCACAGCTTTATATGATATTGTATCTATTCTACCAACCACTCTCCGAACAACTCTGCTGACTGAGATGTTAAACGGTGTGAAAACGGTTAAGCAAACTTATTAGCTTGTAAATCTGCTTGATTCGTAAACTTTATTATATCTTTAAACTCTCTGACACTTGAATCTAGATTGAAGAGCCTTGGAGGGAAATTATTGAGGCTAGAGTGTGAGAGAGAGAGGTTAAAATAGTAATAAGCCATCTTCACTTGTCCTAACAGGCTGACTGGGAACAGCGGGAAGTAGGCCTCTCCCTTTAGGTCTCACTTTGGTATTTGTGGAATCTGCTTTGGAACAAATAGACCACTTCCTGACCCTCTCCCCCTGGGATTCTCTTATGGAGGAAGAGGAATGAAGTTCTGAGGCTGAGGGCTAGTGAAGGGGGAGAGAGAACTAGATGTCTGTGAATGTGGTTGATAAAGCTTTTTTTTCTAAGAAGTTGTTGGTTCCTATACAATGGCCTTAAAGTATTAACACTCTTGAATCTTGATCTCCTGTTGTAGATTGAATTTTAAGTGGATCAAATATAGGTCTTTTAGAACAATAGGAAAAAAGATAATCTGGTCTGATGAAAAAAATGAACTCAGTTATGTTTGGTGAACACAAGGCAACGCTCATCTGCTGGCTTACACAATCCCTACCGTGACCCATGCTGGTGGCAAGTTACAGCATGCATTGTGGTCCTTTTTTTATGTTAGCAGGGAGACTGGTTAAAAAAGTAAGAATAAATCCTATCAAATACAGATCCTTGAAGAAAACCTTTTCTCGAGTTCACACGGCTGGAGGGGCGATGTTTAACCTTTTGGATTGACAATCCCCTGAAGCAAACCACCAAGAAAACCCTGGAGGGGCTTCAAGACAAGTCTGTTGAGTAGTTCCGCCTAAGCCCAGACTTAACCCCATAGAACATCTCCGGAGAGACCTAAAGATGACGTTCACAGAGATTTCACAGACAATCTGATGGAATTTGAGAGGATTTGTCAGGATGAAAGGCTTCTACTGCAGTATATCATTTGTGCAAAGTTTGTAGATTATATACTACACACTTTAATTGCTTCAAAGACGGCTTCTAAACAGTACTGAATCAATGGTCTAAACACTCAATAAATATTTCAGTTTTCAAACTTCACATGAATACATGGGTGTTTGCATGTGATGGCCATAATCATAAACAGCAGTATCCCGTACAATCATTCCAGCAGAATTTCTTGTCAGCAAACCCCTTCACTACTCACACTATACTTTATGGAAATAGCCACACTTGTGAAAAGAGCATTCCATTTCTTTATCTGTTGGTGAAACCGCATCGTGTTCCTGCATAATCTCTTATCGAGTGGTTGTGATTTCAGTGATATAACCCCTGGATTCTTTGTCTTTATTCACATTCCCTGGGCATCAGACTGAGCGAGGTATTTCTGTATGCCATGATTATTTACATAACCACATACTTCAAATAAAAACATACTTTTCTGCGCAATCTTGCCAGAAATGTGTTGAATCATG
Organism: Platichthys flesus; assembly: GCF_949316205.1. Lineage (NCBI taxonomy): Eukaryota > Metazoa > Chordata > Actinopteri > Pleuronectiformes > Pleuronectidae > Platichthys > Platichthys flesus. The sequence goes on along the minus strand of NC_084948.1, from coordinate 10,082,578 downwards.
AACTGTGATATTCATGATTCGGTTTACAGTAGAATACTACTACAGAATGAATCAGTGTGTCTTGCCTTTGTTTTGGTAGTGGTTTTAATGCTGGTGGGTTGCGGCTGAACCGAACAGAAGCTTTTAGGCTCCTCTCATTCCTCAGTGCTTCTTGTAACCCTTAGTGTGTGAGAGTTCATAGAGCAGTTACGTCTGGACGAGGCAAGAGACAAGAATGCTGCATGACAAGTTGTAAAAAATGAGTGACATGTCACTGGTGACACACGCACAACACACAATAGATAGTTGGAATTACATTTATGCAGAAACAAGTTCCTAAGTTAGTCCGAAAGCTTCATGAAACTCAGAGCAGATGTCTAACAATATCTCACTTTAATCTCTTTCACACAGCCACACAAAATCTGAAATGATATTGGACATTTAAATATTTAAAAATATTCATGAAGCATTTGTTCCCTTTAGAGGAAAGGGGAGGATGCCCCCTTCAGCTTTTGGGTGAGTTACTGCCTTCAGTGACGGAGTTTGAGTACGTCTGCATATTGTCAACCAATTAATTCAAAATTTAGTGTTGGATTAGTGTTTGACAGGCAGATTATTGCAGTATCAGCAGTAATGTGGGCATCATAACAGACTGTTGTGGTGAGAGTAGGAGCCGAGCCCAAAGTCAAAGCTTTCAATTTACTTATCTTTCTACCTACCAATCATCACCTATGGTCATGAGCTTTGGATTGACTGAAAGAATGATATCATCAATTTTGCACAGTGAAAAAAGTTGACTGGATCACAATCCGTTGGGGCTGGTCGGCCCGCCTCAGCTGCAAAAATAAATCCAAGGGGAAAACACTGGGATTCGTAGCAAAGCACATTGAGATTACATCTTCATTAGATGAGAAGATAAGTGGATGACTATTCACTAATTAATCCCTACGATTGGTGAGACATTGTGTCAGACTTATTCGTGACCCGTCACTCTACTGTGCCTGTCAAAGGATAATGTGCATGTGCTGCCAATGATTTACCAAACAAGAAGGTTAACCCTACACTGATAGGCTCTTAATCCTCTTTGCTAGTTTTTCACTGCTGACTTACACCCATACAACTGCATAGAACAAAGTAGCTAGATCACGGTTTCTACCACATGTCACAGTGAATTAGAAAGAGCTGGCCCTCTTACTGGAAGCTTATTCTCATGCCTTCTAGTGACAGGTATTAACTGGTTCGGGGGGGGGGGGGGGGGGGGGGATATTATTATCACAATACAATCCGTGAGGTGAATAATTGTTGACAAAATATTTACTCAAGTATTTTATTAGGATTATGCATCGACTAATTTCAGAAATCTTTCTCTATATATGAAAGGTAAATCTCGAGAACTGTTTATTTGATCTAATTCTCTGAGTCCAGGCCATGTTTTTCATTCTTCAACTGTCTAGTGTTGATGAGTCTGTGCCACAATCTTCCTTTTGGGTCGGAAGTGGCCCTGCCCTCATGTTGACGTTCATAAAATTGATCCCAATGAGTTTTCAGCCAAGTGGCTGAGATCTAGATGCCAGTGTTGCAATGGCACAGTGACCGTTTCTCTGTCTTGCTTAGATGCCACAGCTTGTTCAGATTCTCCGTGCTGGCGGCTACTGCTGAGTGAAAACTGCTCAGTCAGCAAACCCTCCCCTTCCATGCAGAGCACAATGACTTAGCAGTACAGTTCAAATGCGCTGCCTCAATAGAAGCACCTGGCTGTTTCCATTGTACCTGACTATTCTTTGTCTTATATGCAGCACGATCAATTAAAACTCATTCTGAGGAAAGTGAATTTGTCCGATCATATCTTTCCAAGTCATACAGACCTTGTGTACACAGATGTAAGTATGTTTAACTCTTTCCACATGACCATTATTTCCCAAAATATCTCCATCCAAACAAAAAACACAAAAACAACTCCTAAAGCTCAAACAAGAATGTCTGTAGGTTTCTACATCAATGATCTGCCAAATGCCAGAAGAACACTGGTACAAGGAATACTGGGCAAGGCAGACCCCTGGGAATGGAGTTAATGTGGTGCAATAATGCAACGTTTAGCTGCAAGACCCAGCAGTGTAGACAAAATGCAGAGAAACCATTATATAGCTGTCATACTTGTTTCCGGTGCATCCTCAATAAACAGGACATGGGTAAAGTAAGCTATGATTGAATTGTTTCCCAAATGCTCCATCCTACACGTACACATCTATACACAAAGGGTATGCAGAGGAAGACGTTTGTTAAGAAAAATACCTGCATTAGTGTGGACAGGGCCAGAGTCAGTTGTTAAACGTATCTTTGGAAAGACCAGCATTTTCACACATTGGCACTTAAAGAAAACTCTGTTACTGCTTGTTTTACTGAAACTGATACCATATGGCATGCCTTCTTTGACTTTATTGAATTCCTTTGGGAAACGCAGGCATTTACTCTGTCCTCTGTGATAATTGCAGGCCTACTGTGAATCTGCACACATCACAAATTCAAATAAAGCAGGGAATAGATCAGTGGCGGTTTCGGTGGGTGCAGTTTCTCACATTAAATACTGATGATGGAAGGCAGGAGAGGAGCTGACCCTTTACCAAACATTGTTTATGCTAGAAATAAGCTCCGTACAGCAACCCAGACCAGTGCATCTATGTTGTGAAGTTCTTCCATTTGCTGTGTCCAGGATATGCCAAACCCTTTCTGCATGACCACTCCATAACCAAGCAGTGTAGAGGGTATAGCAACTACCATGTGCCCTCCTCCCCTCTGAACTTTAGGGATGAAGTTGTCACTGTTTACGCCCAGAGCTGAATTGAGGAGGAAATTGCAGTGGAGGAGCATGTGCATTCAGTCTACACTTAAGGAGGGAGGGGTGGCCATTGGAAAGTCGTCATTCTCCAACTAATCCACATCTGAGTCTTATTCTGGTTTTGATCAGGTTTGACATATGGGACTCTGTTGGTTAACCCAGTGGCGTGGTGCAGGAAAGCCCGGCACTTTGGTGCCAGAAGTTTGGAGACTCAGATATTCTGCCAAGAGCAGATGATGTCTCTTTTATAAGTCAAGTTTATTTTTCTGGTAATGTGGACCTATAACATTGTGTAATTTAATTACTCATCAGTTGGTATGTTCATCATTAACAGTTTTACCGTTAACCGACAATAAGAATCTTGACCCAGCATCATGTGGACATGTTGCTATTTCTGAATAGAAAACCAGTAAACAAGCTGTCCTCTGTGCTTAGGGCTTAAGTAGACAGGCCTGTTTATTAGGTCTAATTTGTATCATGGTCCACTAAACCTACACACAGTACACACAGCGACTGCATGGCTGTTGTGGGGATGTGCCATTTTATGACAAGGTCTGTCTGCCTGCAATGTCCAGTCCGACTATGACCGAGGGGTTGATGTGTAAGAGAGACACAGTTTATCGTGGGGAGACGGTTCAAAACACACACTTATTATCTTATATATTATCAATGTAAGAACAATTAAGATTCTTATGAAACTGAGGCGCAAGAAATTGGACAGCGGCAACTGCCACAGTGCACATAATTAACATGAAATACGGAGTATAGCTGCAGGTCTGTTCTATCCTGTTTTACTCTGTTCACAGCAGCTGCAGGTGTATGATAATTGTTTATGCTGCCATTGGTGCTTATAAAAGTTAAATAGTTAACTTTTATAGGCTTTTATTTAACTTTTATTCAACTAACAAATGTTGAATTAGTATATAACACCGTATTTGAACTTATATCTTGTGCTAGTTTGATAATTCCTCTAGTCATCATTTTGTTACATGTGCAAGCCATAAGCATAACACAGCAAATCTCTTGATATTTTAGACCAACTGTACACTCACAGTAGGGTGAAGAGTTTAAGTTGGCTAGCAAGCTAGTTAAGTCCAAACCCAATGAACTGCTTTGATCTCTCTGCAGGTGGGTTCTTTTCTTTAAATTCCCCTTAAATGAATCAAAGCTCTAAATTTACATGCAGGTTATGTCCCAGCCTTACACAGTCACTTACTCAGCACAGTTGCACAGTATGTACTCGGCTTGAAGGCCACACTCCAGCACATGTCCAGCACCACTTGGCATATCGACTTTTCAGTTTCCATTTTGGCAAACAGGACAGTGAATGGCTCCGAGTTGTATCTACTATCAACCCAGCTGACCTACGCCCTGGGGCTTCTGACAGTTAGAGAGAACAGAATGCGCACTAGGCTCTTTGTTTAAAACAGTATCGCATCACTGCTGTGTGTGGGTGTGTGCATAATTTTAACCCATGGCTTTGGAATAATTAACAGATGAATTAATTAACCCTCATTGCAAAATACCATCCTGAATGAGTTCAAGTGTAAGAACGCAGTTAATGTTCAATCACTCACAACTTGAAATGCATTTTTTTTATCGTGGGTATTATAACTGGACCAACACAAACCCTATTATCCCATATTTTGAACGTCACACAGTTGTTTACTCTACAAAGCACTGAACAGTGCACAGTATGTTCTTGCATGGTGTAACCTTTACAGTATGTTTTACTTTTGCTTTAGGACAGTTGAAGCCACAGTAGAAGTGGGACTGTGGGCATTGTATTGAAAGATGGTATGTCTGTTCGTCACTCCACTAATCTGGTCCAGTACGACAGGTCGGGCTGTTCCTGCTGCCCTCTCCTCACGTCTCTCTGCCGTGAGCGCAATGTATGATGATATATATTACTCGGTGATTGACCATTGGTCGCACACTATTTTTTCTCGATGTGTTATCGGGAACAATTAGCACTATACAGGGTGTGACATTTTTCACCAAACATCTGGACAGCACTACACAATGGTATCGGACGCAGCCATAAACATTAAACTAAGTGGTGAACATAACACAAAATCACCTACTAAACACCAACATGTTAGCATAGTTATTTAAGCTAGTGTTTTTACATGTCTGAGTATGCAAGGGTCTGCTAGAGTCCAAGCTATATAAATCATCGTCAGCCAGGCTTTAGGAGAGACTGTTAATTTGTCTGTACACGCCCCAATATTTAGTCTGTTTGACCTCTGCGTTATAATTGCCCTTTCACTCCTCTAAGCAGACACCGGTAATGTCCACAGCTGTCCAAATGTTTGGCCACAAGTCATTACAATTAAGGCTAAGTCATGTATTCTTCTATAAAATCTGATGGACCTAAGATGGTTAATCGATCGATTTGAGGTTGGAGAGTTTGGAACGTTAAAAAAAAGCTTTTCAAAGTACAGGAGGGTTACATCTTCAGCTCATATATTTCTACTCCAACAATTATGTATTGCACTGGAACTAAGATTAAGATACAAGATACATTTATTGATCCGAAACACATGCACAATCACACAACATGCTGAGTAGGGAAATTTGTCGTCTGCTTTTGTCCCATCTGGTGAACATCACAGGACACACAGAGCAGTGGGCAGCCATGCACAGCGCCCGGGGAGCAGATGTTGGGGGAGTAAGGTGCCTTGCTCAGGGGCACTTAGATAGTGGGGGTAGGGAGAGTGCTCTTTGGACTTTGGAACAGATCCAGGTGTTGTCCTGGCAGGTATGTTCTATTGTCACCGCGAGGAATCGAGCTAGCGACCTTCCAGTCCGATGTCCGTAACTTTCTGCCCATAGTCCAATTATTCTGCCACTAGTCCAACGCCTCTCCAACTAACAAGGGATGCCAAGATATGCGTTTTTTTTTACCCCAAGTATGAGTCAAGTGGAACCTAGCCCTTTTACTACACACTTCAATAGCGTCCTTTGTCAGCCAAACTGACATAATCAGAGCTCTTTTCTCAGCCTTGAGAAAGCTTCCCCCGGGCCTGTTATTGTGAAATATATTTCCCCATTCAAACACATCTCTGAAGTGATTGAACAGCAGCAAAGGAAAGTAGAACACTCCAGTGTCATTAAAGCTAAATAATGGTTTGCAAGCATGTAAGTATCCTCTGAAGTACTGGATGATGGTCTCATTTTTTACTCACACCTGAAGCATACCCTGTCTAAAGTTCCTGGCTTTAAGAAACTGTACCTGGTTGGCTACTGTCACGCATTAATCACCAATACAGTCAATCCTGTCACACATACTTTCAGCCACTCTCATGAGGGGTTTAAGACGATGATTAGAGATCTCATTATCTTTGTTTGGTTTTTGAACCTGTCACTGATCAAAAACTGCCAATCTGCCTCGCCCTTTGGCCTGGCATGTGGGGTCAGAGAAGCCACATTCTTCGCAGTCGTGTCGAAAGCATCGTCCATGATTTGTTCTACCCAAGCACTCCACAGGGAGTACTGCAGTCAGGCTGATAGATGTTCAGTCTGCAGCATGTTGTAAGATCACATCTTCTGTCGTCTTCATTGTTCTTATCGTGTGGCTCTAAATGCTGTGGGAACATATTTGCCGCCTCTCAGTCGCCTTATTGAATAACTTCATGTGGGATATATCTTCAAATGTGAACATGTGTACAACATGTCTACAATCTTGAGCACCTACAATTGCCTCATAGAACTTCATTACACCATATTACAGGCTGTACGTCTTGGGATAAGTTCCACCAAAAAGTGATTTTCCGCTCAAAACTACTGATTGTTACATTGTTCAGCTCTAAGTTGAGAGGAGAGTCTGAAAATGTTTTCCCAAAATGACCCCGTCCCCCTCAGATTACTCTTGTGACCCCTTGGAGGGTCTTCACAGTTGTGAGGAATTTTCTAATCAAACCTTCCCCCAAGTTGACTGACTGCTGGTGCTCTGACATGTACACGACTGAATAAACAGATGTACATTTTTAAATTCACATAACTGTCCTGGACATTCACCTTCATTCCTGCACAGATCTCAGTGTTGATGCACTGAGGATGTCACATCATTTTAATCGTGACATTAGTGCTCTGTCCGTGCATTTCCTAGAGAACCCGCTGTTCTCTCCAGCCCAGTTAGAATTAAATGATAAAATGTGATCGCAACACATGAAAACAACAAACACTAGCATGAAAAAAATATGATATGTATGTGGAGGAAATTGATCTGGGCTTAGTGGGCTCCTTGTCCATAATTGTCCTGTGACAGAGTGAGGTCCCTAAGAAAGGCCAGTGATCATGATTGTGAGCTCAAGCCGACATGGCTTATAATTTATTTTGTATCCTGTTTGTTTGCAATGCTTTTATCTAAAGGATATCTCTCATGTGACAGTGAGTTTTAGTTGTGTCCCGACAAGTCTGTCCATTAAGCGGCTTTCTATAGCTCTGCCTCAGTTTTTAAGACCCTGTTTGTGTGTTTTATCAGTCATATCTTAAAATCAGCTGCATGTTTGGAGTGTTAACAGCAACCGCTAGGGTTTAGAGTCATCATATGCGCTTGTGGAGCCTACACCTCCCAGAGTTCGCAGACGTGTGTGTGTGTGTGTGAGTGAAGTTATCTTTCTGATAAAGACATCATACACTCTGTTTGACCTACATCTGCCTCCCTGCAACACAACTGAGACGCGAAAGAGCTAAGACACACACAGAGCATAGCAGCTCTCATTTGTTTCAGCTGCAAGTGCATAAACAGTGATTTGACTCTAGCTCATAAATGCTAACGATACCTGCTAACCAGGCAAAGCTGAACTGCACAGTTGTGCTTACTCGCTGGTTCAGTCACTGTTAAGATCATGAAGTTGAAGTTCACTTAAATGCAGGTAAGTAACAACATCTGAGAGAGGGCCACACACACTCTGCCTGTCCTGCCTCCATAGTAGCTTTGTCTGATGCAATTCATCTTACAGCCTCCTCCTTTAGCCCTGTATGAACTAAATCATAGGTTAAGTTTTATTAGATATTCTTTTGAATGCTCATATTTTGTACAAATAGAATTGTTGAGTAAAAGATGTTATTGGATTTAAGCAACATGTTTACGCCACTGTTGATCTCACATAACTATACGGAGGTGAGCAACCACCCTCTACGCTTACACAGAAAGCTGAGCAGGCCTGTATCAGTTTCATCCGAGAGTATCCAGTACAGTCTTGTTTAGTCTAGTTCAGGACAAAGACTGGAGGCAGAATTAAGCTGCTAGTTGAAAAAAATCAGACTCACATTTACGAATCTAAAGGATTGACTTTGTGGTACATAGACTCGTACATGTAAAACCAACATGCTGTGGCTTTAGGAACAGATATTTTTGGAGTCATTTGTTTGATCACCAGCCTACTGGGTGTGGTGACTGCAAGCGCAACATCGCTGCCGTCCCTCCGGGTGCATGGGTGTGTCAGGTTTGACTTGAGTCGGAAGTGGGGCTTGGACTGCTTAGACTCGTAAACAGCCGCTGGTGTTGATGATGAATAATATTTAATGCTATGGCATTTTAGGTATTCATGTTGCAAACAGGCTTTACATCAGGGAGTGGGGTGTGTGTCACAAGGAAGTGCTCATTTAATTCTCCTGCTGAGCTTAAATGAGTTTGTGTTTGTTGAGCTGCACTGATGTCCCGTTCAAAACACTTGAGAAACCATCATGTAGAGTGAGGGTGGGGGTGTGTGTCTTACTGTGACAGTTCCTTAACAAACATTCAGTCCTGACAGCATAGAAATGGAAATGAAATCGTGGACTGATGGATTGAATTTGTGTGTTTGTGTATGTGTGTTTGTGTGATTTTGTGTGCGTACGGGTGTGATTTGGTACTGACACTTTCACCATCTGTTGACATCAAAGAGAGACCATTAGAGTACATTCCTCCTTTGGAGGAATATCACATGCCATTGAAGAAAATCAATGTCTATGGGTCTTTGGCCTGTTGTGGAACAGTTTATCTGTAAACAAAGACTCTGTGCTGGACAGGATTTAAAGAGACACAGTCATGTAATTAGTCGCATAATGGCAGGTAGCTAGTGAAGCTACAGTGAAAAAAACAAGTTAATTCACAAGCCTGGACCTCAGCCATCACACACAGTCAAAGAAAACATTGTATGTGTTTTAGAAATGGAAAAAGAAGGTATGCTTTTGGGAAGGTTTAACACATCTAGGTAACGTACCGAGAGATATTAACCTGCAGGTGAATCAGTGATGCAGTGCACTGACTCAGAAATTGTATGGGTAACCGTTTCCTGACTTTAAACCCCTTGGTGAAACACTTTGTTGTCAGATAACAACATGTTTACAGAACTTTTCCTGGGATGCACTACTGTGTACTTTGCACATTCTGTAGTATTGTCAATGGTAAAAAGATGTAAAAATAACACTCATGACTATTGTGAGAAGCTACTCTCATTTTATTACATACACATTACACACAGGAAAAACTCTTAATCCCCCTCAAAAAATTATTAGAGAGGAGTTTTTTTGGTTAATTTTGCCTTTGCGCTGAAATTGGTAGATTTTCCCTTTTCTTTCCAAGATTGAATGATCACAGTCCCTTTCTGTCTGTATCCTGCTGACTCATGTCTTCTGGAGAATAGGGAGAGACTGAACATGCAACACATCTCCGCCCTTTACGCCTTAAATGCTTTATCCTTTACAGCAGAGTTTACTCTAATAACCTATGTTTGTGTAGCCTTGCTGTTTTTGAATGACTTGGAGATAAGGCTATTAGGGTGTTTGCTCGTACACGTGACATGCTTCCTTACCATACATAATACTAGCACCCCCCCCCTCCCCCCCAAAAAACACACACACACACACACACACACACACACACACACACACACACACACACACACACACACACACACACACACACTCCTCCTCCTCCCACACTCCATTCATTTCATAGCACACTTTGTTTGCACTTTACCTCTGTCACCTATAGATATTCTCTCCTTAGAAAACCATGGCAGCCGCTGGGAAATAATGGGGGCTTTGTGTGGCTCCAAAAGCATGTGCAGCTTTTCCTGGTCCTCTGGCTCCACCTAGAGGTTGGAGAGCAGACGTGGTGGTAAATGAACAGAGCTGCATCAGATCACCAGCCGGCTGATCTGCTGATAGTCTAATGTGGGGATAGGCTGTTAGACTCAGTACTAATCCGAGTATGTAAATGTTGTCTTCCAATGCTGAGAGAGGAAGTCGATTTTTGGACGCACAAAGCACAGCCTGGACTCAGTTGTATTATTGCAGGTGAAAAGCTTTTCTATCCATGTGATATCTACGGATACTGTTCTTGTTATGTCCTCTGCTGTACACTGACCAATGAAGTTTGGTTGTTGCAATTGGAAACGTTTATCTTTGGATGTGTCTGTTTGAAACAGTCACCAGGGTCAGCTCCTTGATCTCAGCATTGTATAGCTCTGTAATAATTATTTTCTTTTCCTGGAGACGTTTGGGAAAAGTTCAGTGTGAATAGATTCTAGAGACTTGTGTCTCATGTGTTTGAGTCAGATCCCTTAAACTTTAGCATAATCTTAAATGTTATTCACATGAACCATACAGAACGAGTTTACGTTCAGTGGGCACAGTGAACAGCCACTGGTTTAGCTAAAAAAACGCGCTTATACTATGTATACATACATAAGGATGTATATATATTTAGTTGCATCCTCCATGGATTTAACTTGTGAAGGTTTATCTTTGCAACAATAAACCTGAGAAAAGGTTTCAGCAAGAATTCAAAGACAAGGCTAGTTCTGCTGTTCATTGACGCAAGAACCTGAAATTATTGTTCAGTTAAATTAATTTTTAAGCTCTTCTCTGTAATCAATCTGTTCACCAATAAGAGAATATACTTGATTTAGAGATTTTCATTAGAAATTACTTTCATCATAAGTGATTTGGTTTGAGAGGCAGCATCAGGAGAAAGAAAACGTTGAGGCGTCTCTCATTCAGTGTGTGTTAAACATCCGGCACATGTTCAAACTTTGCTTCTGCTTTTCTTTGTGCTGCCTCCTTCCTCCTCCGCTGCACAGTAGTTTCACACAGGAAGACAATGCTTAATATATACACGATTATAGTCCTGTTTATTTACTGAAACAGCGGTTAGGGAGAGCAGAGAGGATTTGAGCTGCAGCTCAATACTGTAACGTGGGCTTAAATTGCAGAGCAATGATTGGACAAAGTGTAAAGGTATGTTACTCAAAACTCTTGTTTCTTCAAATGTCCTTGAACAAGCTAAGTGCAAAATTGGCATAACTTATATTTGTAACCATCATTTTTTTTTATGATAGAATAAAATTGAGCTTCTGGAATCTTTGTTTTTTTTTGAACAGTGAAAGTTTGATGTGTCTTTTGACATCAGGTGATGAGCATCTTAAGAAACTGTAGTGCAGCAATTCTGATTGTTACAATGACGGTTTAACTTTGCCATACTATTGGCAACCAAGATGAATTCAATGTTATGCAGCCCTAAACCATAGTATGTCAAATTTAAACTGTCACCTATGTTAGCATGGCGGTAAAACATTTGCTTGCTAACAGGTTCTTACATTCACTATTTATTTATCCAAACAGCCAATATTCTGTTGACACAAACATTAGCTGTAGCCACTCTAGGTAGCGAAATTTCACTTTGTGTTGTTTACCTGCTGCTTTCATATTCATGTATTCACAAGAAAGTATGGTATAAACAGGCAAGTTAGTCTTCACCTTATTTGCCGTAGCCAGGGGAAAATTCTCTTCATGTGCAACTCTCCAATGACTTTATGACGTTTTGTCGATATTGTCATTTTTGGGATTCAAACAAGTCATTCACTGTAGTTGACCCAAACCTAGCATTAGCTCTGTAGCAAAACAAACAGTATGTGAGAGCTGTGTCACATCAGGTGATTGAATGCATCAGCTTTAAAGCCCTATTTATTAGTATTGATGACCTACAAGATCAGCTGTTTCACATAGTATGTTCCCAATTACATTTACACAACCATAGCTGCGTTTGCTTACACACACACGCATACACACACACACACACACATACACACACTCACTAACACACACACACACACACACACACACACACGCACACACATGCACACTCTGAGGCAGCTGAGCAGACAGCAACTGCAGGAGCATGTGTTGAACATTGTGGCTGCTTCTTGGAGTGCGGAGGTGGCGGGGGGAGCTGATGGCAGACCTGTCCTGGACAGACTGCAGAGTCTCCTATTTTTACCCACACTCATATCACAACAGCTGTCCCCACATCTCTTGTCTGTCCCCTGTCAGGAATAGCCAGCCCATAAGAGGCCTCCCACTCTGCCCAGCTCTGCCGGTTCACTCTGCTCTTTGTGTCTCGAGCCGCTTGCTCGGGTCTCCTCAACTTGGAGAGTTTCTAAATTGATTGGTGACGTCTGGGGGATACAGGAGTTGTGGAATTACCTCAATTACAGGTAGTACGATTGACACTTTTTGGGAAAATTCTTTCTTCTTTAGTGTAACATTTCAAACAACCAAGGGGCCTCGAGGCTCCACAGCCCGTGGCACTAATTTTAGAATAGAGTTGGCTAAGTAGAGGCAGGCAGCTTGGGAAGTTTTCCTACTTAAAATCACATTTACAACTGGAGCTTTTGTGCTATTGAGACAATTACCCTCTTTAGAAGTCGATTTGAGTGGAATGTACATTTTGTGGGTTTAATGAGGTGGTTTTTAATTCATGTGCAGTGGGAGCTCACCTGTGTTTAAACTGTGGCACTTTCACTTTTTCATGTTGTGTCACTGCATGAACGTTATTTGTTGTTATGTTTGTTAGTATGACATTGAAATCTAAGATTTTAGACTCTCTATATTTACATCTGTTACCAGGCAATAGTATTATTATATATGGACTTTATGGACCAAATTGTATGATTCTACAAATTTCCATCAATGAAATTAATGATTTATGATCAGTATAATTGCTTATGGAACTATTCAAACATCTGTCATATTTTGACACATCAATAGCAGAAAATATATTAATATTTCTTTTGTTCCTATTATTATTCAGAAAATACAATTCACCAAAGTCTTTAATTTAAATTATTTAAAGCCTGTTGTGCCAATTAACACCTGATAGCTTATGTGATGTAGGAGTCCACCTCCACATCTACACTTTACATATTCACATGGAATTAAAGACTAAAGTTTGACTCACTTTATGTGATGACAACAACCCCCCCTCCCCTAATTCCAGATACAAATGAGACATAGCACTTTTTTCTGAGATCACTTCTGAGCCTTCTGAGTAAACAGTCAAACCCAGATCAGAGTTGTTATTTAAGTTGTTATCAGTGTCCATAAATGAGGAACCCAGCACTGAATTTCTTTAGCAAATATGTGACATTTTAACATTTCTTAATTGCCAATTCACACTGAAGTTATACCATTAGATTATCTTTATATCGGTGAGTCATAGAAGTTTTGTATTTGCAGGTTCCTGAATACCATTTGCAGGTTCCTGAATACCTTTTGATACCAGGAACAGGGATTCCTCTCGGGATGTTGTCAGTCAATTTAAATCCTGGGCAGCCAGATTTTAGGCCTTCCTGCATTTTACGCTACTGTTTATGTCTGTGGTTAATTTGATTTTGATAAATTAAAACTATTAAGAAGAACTTAGTCAAACAGGTTTGTTTAGCTTCTTTGTACAATTTAGCATTACAAACTAGATCTATGTGATGTGTGACCACAGCATCAGTCTATGTTGCCTATAATTGCCTTGCTGGCCCCCCTCTCTCTGAAGGAGTAATTTGGCCCACAGCCCTATGATACCACTATCTAATCCAAAAATAATCCTGTTAGTCAGTGTGCTAATTCAGTGATCAATGATGAAGCCCAGGTCAGACTTATGGCCTCATTTATTACTATTGTGAATGGGATGCATCAGTTGACCGATTCTGAATCTTCACCTTTCCTGCCAATATGCAACTTTAGTGTCCCTAGTTCTTCTCATCACGACACTATTAACTGAAGTCATCATCATCTTTGTTTTTTTATAGGACAGGAGAACTGTGTGTGTAGCCTTCTCCTAAAATCATCTAATACTCTAATTGGTTTTGCCAACTTCAACTGACTTCAGATAACAAAATCGATTCAGTGAAATGTGTTATTGTTGGTAGTAAGAGTGTGTGATATTAATCAGCTTTGTACAAGTAGCCTAAATACTGTATGTAAATACCAGGAGGTGAGCTTCAGTGTTACTGTGGCCTACTGGCTGGTCCATCACTGAGTTTTAACTTTGGGGAATTGTTCTGTTTGTTGCTTTATGAGCTGCTGCAACAACTTTGTTGTGTTTGTAACATACCTGGTATTCTCAACATGAACAATGTCAATATTCATATTCGAAGAATCAATCACATCAGTCACATGGAATCAAATCTTTAATGTGCTTGTTTAGTTGAAAGCATTAAACAGTTATAGCTTTTACCAAATAAAGCCTCTGAACCTGAAACACTGGTTGCCTCTCCAGTTCAAAGGTTGTGTTTGCGCATTTCAATTGGAGTGAGAAGGGAAGCTGTCATCAGCTTAATTTTGTGTGGGTCACATTGTGACAAGGCGAGTAGAGGTTTAATGCAAGTTGACCATGACCATGATTTAATAATGAAGATAAAGAGAGATGAATGAGAAGCAGATCATTACATTTGCTCTATAAACAGATGACATTTATTCCGTACATTTTAGTCATGGGATCATGATGATGATGTGTATTTGACAATATGATCTTGCTTCAAAAAATAACAGTCAAGATCAAGCTCACTAGTTTGAAAGTTTTGTTGGTGAACATTGAAAAGGTTTGCAAGAGTGTTGCTCACTGTTGCGTGCGGTGAGATCATAATCTTTGATTGCTTTTTGCAAGGTTTTGATTTGAGCTTTGGTGTTTTCATTTCTCTAAACCCATACTTTCCAATTCTCCTGTTCATCCTCTGTTTTTTTCTAGATCCTAGATTCACTGCTTTGCCATCATCCTGTGGCTCGGACTACAGAGAGTTGTTCTATGCTCATCTGAAGATCCTAATTCATTTGTCCCTCTATTCTCGCCACTCTTCCTCTCCTAGCTTCCCTCCTCGTGCTGTCATCTCATCAATCACAGCCCATGACAGCAGGTCAGCCAAAATGGCATTCTCATCTCGCTTTTCCTTCTGGGAGAAAAAGGGAAGTCTCATTTGGACATTTCATAAAGCACTCTTTACCCTGCATGGTTTGACAGCGTTTTTCACTGGATCCTAACATGTGTGATCTTTGTGTGTATCACACTCAAGAATTTGATGCCTTCTTACTGTCATGTTTATATTAAGAGTAAATACTAGAGGTGG